>NC_135956.1:75253018-75529748 GCF_053455715.1 Rhinoraja longicauda
AAGTGTTACAGCATATCTGGCGAGCATACAACTGCCATTGGCTCGATTATCGTAGTACTGAGGAAAAAGTCATTTTTAACTGGATCGTCATTAGATTGAAATATGCAAAATGCAGAAATTAATGTTCTGTGAGTGCGCAATTTTATGATGTGTTCTCCTGGATTAAGATCATCCTTTAAACATTTTCAATTAGTTTGAATTTCAGGAACTGAGTTTTTTACAGCTGTTGGGATTATGATGTGTCAGGTACAGTTGAGCCAGCTGCTGGTTCGTGCACCCCCTCGTGAAAGTGAGCACATCGGTCCACACTCTCCCTCCAATCTAGTGGCAAGGGACTCCGGGTGCTGTCTGTACGGAGTTTGTATGTTCTCCCCGTGACCACGTGGGTTTTCACCGGGAGCTCTGGTTTCCTCCCAAAACATCACCTATCCAAGCTAATTGGCCCAAGTGTATGGGGATGGTATCAATGTGAAGTTGATTGGGCAGGTTGCATTTAAGACACTTTTAGATAAGCACATGTAATTGCAGGGAAATGGATTATGTGCAGTCAGATAAGACGGTCTTGGCATTATGTCTACCAGGGGCATTGTAAGCTGTGTGCTGTACTCTTCTACATTCTATGTGAGTGAGAGTACGTCACAGAAAAATGTGAGGAAATGCGATTTTGGAAAGCTCTGAGAGATAGTCTTGACCCGATGGGACGAATGGTCTCCTTCTATGCCATGAGAAAGAATAAAACACTGCAAAGACTTAATAAATCATGTGGTGTCTGTGAAAAAATGGAATTGTTCAAAGTATAACATCTTTTGAATCAGACGAATGGGGAAAGATTTCGATTTTTTTTTAAATGGGAACTTGTGGGGCAACTCTGTTACACAATGGGCGGTGGGTGTATGGGACAAGCTTGCAGAGGGGATAGTTAAGGCAGGTGCAATAACAACAATTGAAAAACATTCAGATGGGTAAATGGTTGGAAATGTTTCGAGGGGTGTGGTCCCAACACAGTTAAAACATAGCTGAGATGGGGCATATTGGTTGGCATGGACAAAGATAAACCAAGTGTATACAAAACTATCAAAGGCAAAGACAGGGCAGATAGTCAGAACCTTTTTCCCAGGGTGTAAATGCCCAATACATGGCAGCTATAAGGTGAGAGGGGGGACATTTTATGGGGATGTGCGGGTCAATTTTTTTAATACAGAGTGTAGTGGGGCCTGGAACATATTGCCAGAGGTGGCGGTGGAAGTAGATATGATAGTGGTGTTTAAGAGACTTTTAGACAGGCACATAGGAGTGCAGGGAATACATGGGTATGGATCATGTACAGGCAGATGGCATCATGTTTGTGGGCCGAAGGGCCTGTTTCTGTGCTGTACTGTCCAATATTCTATAAAGCAGAGTAGTGCAGGAACTCCCTACAATGTCCTTTGGGATGGGTTGGGTCAATGGGCCTCTTCTATAACTCGATGTCTATATCAGTTAACTACAGAACGTATTACTCTGGCCGAGAACTGCTACGTTGCTTTGGGGATTTGTGCTTTTCTTCAGGTCTGTGATCAAAGTCTGTTAATCCTTGCAGCTTGCATCTTTCCAATTTGAAGTTGCTTTAGAGTAGACTTGTAGGATTGCTTCCTTGAAAACAAAGGTTGCATTGTACATGGTGTGTGAATTCATTTTGAAATAGTCCTTGTGTATAAGTACTAACACGTGGCATAAGATACTGAAAATATATGTAACAAAGTTTGGACTTGAGACTTTAGACTGTTGCCTCTCAGAAAAAAATGTTGGAAAGCTTTTTTTCATGGAAGTGATGCCCTTTTATTTTATTTTTCTTTGTTCTGCCATTCGCTGAGAAAAGTCAGAGGCAAGGCGAGATCACGAAGTTTTCAAAATCGTAAAAATAAAAAAATAAAATTGCTAATTCTGGGAATCGTAGAAACCAAGCTGTGAATTTCAAATCTGCGCTGCTTTTGATTACAAAACTCAAAACATCACAAACTGCCTATGTAGAAACAGAGATCTGCAGATGCTGGTTTATACCAAAGATAGACTCAAAGCATTAGAGTAACTCAGTGGGTCAGGCAGCATCTCTGGACAAAAAGTATTTTCTAGCTTCCAGCTCTTCACCTCCCCCCTCCAAACTCCTATGTTCATGTCTGAAGAAGGGTCCCGACCCGAAACATCACCCATCCCTTTTCTCCAGAGATGCTGCCTGACCCTCTGAGTTACTCCAGCACTTTGTGTCGATCTTCCATCTATCACTTGCCAGGCTTTGTCCTGCTCCCACTTCTTTTCCAGCTTTATCTCCATTGCTACAATGAGTATAAATAAGGGTACTGAGATATGGACATGTATGTTGCTTACCACTAGCAATTTTCTTGCCCTTTTGTGCTGCACCGTGAGATGGACAAGGTAAACACAGATACGGTTAATAATTAGGATGGCAAATGGGACAAGTATATAAACTTCTGAGAGGCACAGGCAGCTAGAACGTCTTTCCCAGGGTGGAAATGGTAAGCACTAGGGAGGATAGAGGGCAAAGACTTCCCCACCATCAAAGATATCTATAGGAGGCGTTGCCTCACAAAAGCAGCCAGTATCATCAAGGACCCACACCACCCTGGCCACGCTCTTATTTCACACCTGCCAGCCATGGGGAAGAGGTTATAGGAGTCTGAAACGCATGACCACCAGGTTCAGCAACATACATGTCCATATCTCAGTACCCTTCTTCCCAGCACCTATTAAGCCATTGAACACTACAATAAAAACTAAACTGCCTTGGTTGCATTAGAGACTTGTTTTAAAAAAAAATATTGACATTTTTTAATAATCTACGAGTATCGCGTTTACAGACCTGTTACATTGCCGCAAGCGTGAATTTAACTTGTTCCGTGAATTTAATTTGTTCCGTGAATTTAATTTGTTCCGCCATTCAATCATGGAATCATTGGGAACACACTTTTGGGAACACACTTTTTTTGGGAACACACTTTTGGGAACACACTTTTTTGGGAACACACTTTTTTTGGGAACATACTTTTGGGAACACACTTTTTTTGGGAACACACTTTTGGGAACACACGTGGCAATTAAACGCATGGATATTTTAAAGGCAGAGATAGATAGATCTTTGATTAGCATGGGTGTCAGTGGTTATGGGGAGAAGGCAGGAGAATGGGGTTGAGAGAATGGGATAGATTAGCCATGATTGAATGGCGGAGTAGACATGATGGGCCAAATGGCCTAATTCTGCACCAATTACTTATGAACTTATGAACTTGACTCTCTTGGGGTGTGTGGGGTGAGTTTTTTTTACACAGAGAGTGCTGGATGCCTGGAACACATTGCCTGTGGGTGGTGGTGGTAGTGGAGGCAGATACGAAGTGACATTTAAGAGGCTTTTAGATAAACGCATGGATATGCAGGGAATGGTGGGATAGGGACCGGGGGGGTTAGTTTAACTTAGCATCATGTTTGGCATGGACAATGTGGTCTGAAGGGTCTATTCCTGTGCTGTACTGTTCTGTGTATGTTGGCCGTTGTTGCAAAAGGGTGCAGTGCATAAGTAAGGAAGCCTTGCTTAGATTGCTCAGGGTTTTGACACGTAAATTAGAGCAATTTGTGCAGTCTTAGGTTTTTATTCCTAAGGAAGGATATACTGTACTTGTTTTGGAACCAGTACAGTGTAATGTCATAGTCATAGAATCATAGAGTGTGGAAACTGGCTCCTAATCCCAACTTGCCCACACCAAGCTACACTAGTCCCACCTGCCTGCGTTTGACCCATATCCCTCTAAACATGTCCCATCCAAGTACCTGTCTAAATGTTTCTTAAACATTGCAATAGTCCCTGCCACAACTATCTCCTCTGGCAGCTTGTTCTATACACCCACTACCCTTTGTGTAAAAAGATTACCCCTCAGGTTCCCATTAAATCTTTCTCCCCTCACCTTAAAGCCACGAGGAGACTTACTGTGATGGATGTTTCTTATTTTTTGTTTTGTGTTGGTTGGGGTTGTGTAATTGCTTATTTTATTGCTCTTATTGTTGGACTGTGGGTGACGAAATCTCGTCCAAAAGACTTGTTTTTTGGATGATAAATAAAGGTAATTCTGATTCTGATTCTGAATTCTGAATTCTGACATCCTCTGCTCCTCGATTCCCCTACTCTGGGTAAAAGACTCTTTACATTTACATGATATATTCCTCTCACGGTTTTGTACACCTCTATAAGATCACCCCTCATCCTCCTGCGCTCCAAGGAATAGATTCCGGGCCTGTTCAACCTCTCCTGCGCAGGCAGAGGAGATTAGTTTCACTTGGCATCATGTTTGGCTTGAACATTGTGGTCCGAAGGGCCTGTTCCTGTGCTGTACTGTTCTGTGTTCTGTGTATGTTGGCATTTATTGCAAGAAAGCTTGCTTAGAGTGCTCAGGCTTTTGGTACGTAAATTAGAGCATTTTGTGCAGGCTTAAGTTTTTAATTCCTAAAGAAGGATATACTCTCCAGTGAGTGCCAGAGGTTGGTCGACGACTCGCCGCTGAGAACAAAGAGGGGCCCTGTGTAGGGGTTTACCATGAACAAAGAGGGGCCCGGTGTAGGGGGACACCATGAACAAAGAGGGGCCCTGTGTAGGGGGACACTATGAACATAGAGGGGCCCTGTGTAGGGGACACCATGAACCAAGAGGGGCCCGGTGTAGGGGGACACCATGAACAAAGAGGGGCCCTGTGTAGAGGGACACCATGAATAAAGAGGGGCCCTGTGTAGGGGGTTTACCATGAACAAAGAGGGGCCCGGTATAGGGGGACACCATGAACAAAGAGGGGCCCTGTGTAGGGGGACACTATGAACCAAGAGGGGCCCGGTGTAGGGGGACACCATGAACCAAGAGGGGCCCGGTGTAGGGGGACACCATGAACAAAGAGGGGCCTGGTGTAGGGGGACACCATGAACAAAGAGGGGCCCTGTGTAGGTGACACTATGAACCAAGAGGGGCCCGGTGTAGGGGGACACCATGAACAAAGAGGGGCCTGTGTAGGGGGACACCATGAACAAAGAGATTGCCTGGTGTAGGGGGACACCTTGAACAAAGAGATGGCCCGGTGTAGGGGGACACCATGAACAAAGAAGGGCCTGTGTAGGGGGCACCATGAACAAAGAGGGGCCTGGTGTAGAGGGACACCATGAATAAAGAGGGGCCCTGTGAAGGGGGTTTACCATGAACAAAGAGGGGCCCGGTGTGGAGAGACACCATGAACAAAGAGGGGCCCTGTGTAGGGGGACACCATGAACAAAGAGGGACCCTGTGTAGAGGGGATACCATGAACAAAGAGGGGCCTGTGTAGGGGGTTTACCATGAACAAAGAGGGGCCTGTGTAGGGGGTTTACCATGAACAAAGAGGGGCCCTGTGTAGAGGGGATACCATGAACAAAGAGGGGCCTGTGTAGGGGGTTTACCATGAACAAAGAGGGGCCTGTGTAGGGCAACACCATGAACAAAGAGGGACCTGGCTTGGGGGTGGGGGGCCGTCGAGAACAAAGAAGGTCCCTTGGGGACTGTAATAAATACTTGTAACTCTGTCCGCGCCCTGTACGTGACGAATCTTTGCATACCTTGTGTACGGCATGCAAAGCAAAGAATTTCACTGCGCATGTCACATGAGATAATAAAGTATCAATCGATCAGTCAAACTTGCTTTGCACCCAGTACAGTGCAATTTCACGAGATCAATTCATGGGGGGGGGGAGGGAATTGTACGAAAAGGGAGATGTTTCTTCAGTGGCCCAGAATGAATCACTTTCTCCTTGGGCTAGAGCACTTGGAACTAGGAGATGTGGTGTTAGGAGTGGAATTGCCTGCCGAGGACTGGGATGGGATGAAGTTTCTTCATGTAAAGTGATGTAAGTCTTTGGAACGCTCCACTCAGGGCTGTGGATACTCAGTCATTGAACATATCTTTCCCCAGCTTGGGAAAGCGGTTTTGACAGTCCATTTGAAATAGATATTGTTTTGGACACGAACGTATATTGCAATTGGCTAACCAAATGAATATATTCGGCACAAGATCAACATAAACATTGAAAGGTGGAACAAGCTTGGGGTGTCTTCTATTTCTTGTGTTCTACAGAAAATAGACATTTTAAATGGAGATTTTAAATACTGAGCTTATTAGCTGTGACATGTTACTGCTCTTTCTTAATGTCAAGCAGAACGTCCAAATATCACACAGTGTTACACAGGACAAAAAGCACAATATGTGCGATTGCTATAATAAGATAATTTTGAAACGGGTGCCACAACTTGTCTTGGCAGGACGGAGTTTGTACGTTCTCCCTGTGACCACGTGGGTTTTCTCCGGGTTCTCCGGTTTCCTCCCACGCTCCACAAAAAGTGCAAGTTTGCAGGTTAATTGGCTTGGTAAATTGTCTCTTCTTTGCATGGTGTATCTCTAAAATAAACTAAACTAAACTAATTGTTATGATTGGGAATATCCTGGCTAAAAGGATGACGGAAGCAGATTAAGTCGTGACTTTCATAGTATTGGATAAAACTTGGCAAGGAAGATAAATTACGGAGTTCTGGGAAAAAGCAGAGTGGGACGACACTTCGTGCGGCACGGTGGCGCAGCGGTAGAATTGCTGCCTCACGATGACAGAGACCCGGATTTGATCCTGACTACGGGTGCTGTCTGTCTGGAGTTTGTATGTTCTCCTCGTGACCGCGTGGGTTTTCTCCGGGATTTCCAGTTTTCTCCCACATTTCAAAGGCGTACAGGTTTGTAGGTTAATTGACATCTGTAAATTGTCCCTTGTGTGTAGGGTGATTGCCGGTCGGCGTGGACCCGGTGGGCCGAACGGCCTATTTTCACCCCGTATTCCTAAACAAAACTAAACATTGTAAATGGGCATATACTGTAGTGGGACTACAATGAATTAATAGGCAGTGTAATGTGACAAGCCAAAATGCAAACCTTAAAAACAACAGCAAAAAAAATGGCTTCGGTAAAATTTGTAAGCCGTCTCTAATGTTGAGGATAGTGCCAGTGTACGGGGACTTGGTGGGCCGAAGTGCCTGTTTCCGCGCTATAACCCTAAACTAAACTAAACTAAACTTAAAATAACCAGGTGAGACAGAATGTCTCTGTCTCTTGTGTCAGATATTTCACCATCTGTGCATTTTGATTACTGTCTTTGTGAAGAAATCAGTTCCAGAAATTCTAAAAATTAATGGAGCATGAACTATTGCTTCTAAATTTATGCTAATTGTTCCATGAGGTTTCTTTGAATGGACGCAGCGGGGAGTGCAATCTATTGTAAACACTCAGCCTCAGATGTTTCACAGCTTTCAGCTTCACATTTTGCTTTCTCTGTGAATGTTCATGGTACAATATCCTATCCTTGGGTCATTCAATATTTGCAATCCTCCCCATAAAATGTCACCTGGGATGAAAGACAGGCCATTAAAATCTCTAGTGTTAGAAATGCGCTCGGAACAGGTGATGCTCCCAAGACAGTGTTGATTTCTGCCTTTGAAAGCAATGATTTATGCAGGGACATTGTCTTAGATCATTGGCAGCCTTCATACACCTTCCACCTGGCTGATTTCTGCAGTACCTTCGACAGTGAAGCCCAGGATTTGATCCTGATACAGACCCTCAGTCAACGGGGCACAATGAAAGGGCTGGCCTTTGATGTTCGCACGCACTGATCTGGAAACATGCAATTTTCTGGCCATTAAGATAAATAGGCAGAACTGCAGAATGAATTGGCAGGTAATTCTCTACTTTCAATAGACAAGAAGCTATTTCAGTGGTGACTATCAGTAAATCACTGTTCACGTGCAGTGTTATGGTTATCCATCTTGTCCTTGCCATCCCCCCGCATTCCCAGGACATTGGACAGATTATTTTGGATGTATGTACAGGCCCACGAAGATTGGCTCACAGAGACAGACGGGCAGAGCGGTCTTTGATCCCTGCCTTGTACGCCGCTCTCTGGATGCAACTCCCATCCCAAGAAGAGTGCTGAGAACTGAGCCTCAGATGGGCAGTGAATGTCTGTCTATCATAGTGTAAGAACTCACCAATGTCATTAAGCCCCTGTGATACAGTGTCACTTTAATTCAGCATCCCACTCCCACCCCGACCTCTCTCTCGGTGGCCTCCTGCACTATTACGCCAAAGCACATTGCAAGCTGAACGCACATGTCACCTCCCGCCTGGGCATGTTGCAGGCCACAGAGGTCAACGTTGACTTCTCCAACATTTCCGTGCTCTATCTCTAAACTAAACTAAACAAATTAGTTTAGTTTGTTGTTTATTGTCACGTGTACCGGGGTACAGTGAAAAGCTTTTGCCGCGTGCTAACCAGTTAACAGAAAGACAATACATGGTTACAGGTGCAGGATGCAGGAAAAATGTTGCTAGTTGCAGGAAAAATGTTCCCAATGTTGGGAGAGTCCAGAACCAGGGGCCACAGTCTTAGAATAAAGGGGAGGCCATTTAAAACTGAGGTGAGAAGGAACTTTTTCACCCAGAGGTGTGCACAATCCGCAGGCATTGCCACTTTCATTTCACTGCACATCGTGTATGTGCATGTGACAAATAAACTTGACTTGACTTGACTTGGCTTGAATTTGTGGAGGGCAGTGGAGGCCAATTCACTGGATGGATTTAAGAGAGAGTTAGATAGAGCTCTAGGGGCTAGTGGAATCAAGGGTTATGGGGAGAAGGCAGGCACAGGTTACTGGCTCAAAGGGCCAAATGGCCTCCTCCTGCACCTATTTTCTATGTTTTTATTACAATCGAGCCATCCGCAGGGTACTGATACATGATGAAGAGAATAACGTTGTGGAAGGTAAAGCCAGCAAAGTCTGATCAAAGGTAGTCTGAGAGAATCCAATGAGGTAGATAGTAGTTCAGGACTGCTCTCTAGTTGTGGGAGGATGGTTCAGTTGTCTGATCACAGCGGGGAAGAAACTGTAATTAGAGAACTGGACAACACACAGTCGTCAGTGCATGGAGGCCAAGAGGAAGACCAAAGCTTCCTTATCTACTTATACTTCTCTCTGAAGGACACTTTCCACAATCATGTTCAAAATGACCTAAATTCTACTGATTACTTAAATGTTTATGTAATCAATTTTATAAAATCCCAAAGCCAAGGAGTCCATTCGTCCTTCTGCCTGTACTAGCATAAGGACTATCCAATTAGTCCTATTCCCCTGCTGACCCCTGTAAATATTCCATCGAATATTACTTACCCATTTACTTTCCAATATTCCTACTAAACTGATTTCTGGGTAATGATATGATTAAATGAGACATGACAAGATACGATTAAAAAAGATGTGACAAATTTTAACAATGGCCTTGACAACTGGGAAATGAGACTGGGAGAGGTGGAGAAAGGACCTCCAGGGGGGTATGAAGCACCAGGACAGCGTGAGGTTCATGACCCTGTAGGCCAGGTGCCAACACTACCAAAATGGCCGATGGCAATGGCAACACACTATCCAGTCCAATGGCCAGATTATCCAGTCCAACTTCACCTGTGGGAGCTGAGGGAGGGTCTGCCTGTCAAGGAAAGGCCTAGTCAGCCATAGCAGGAAATGCAACCACAGATGAAACATTCCCCTCTCCAAGCAAGACAATGTCAAAGATGGACAGATGGACAGATGCCAACAACATACCGAGACTATGCATGAAGAGCATGTTATACGGATGACACAGCTTAACTGCGTGTGTGTGTGTGAGACTGCACATGTTTTTGATTGTATGAGTGGAGTGGGTAAAGTTTAAAGAAGATGTACGGGGCAAGTTAAAGGTCAACAGCATTTATTCAAAATGTATTTCAATGTTTATTCCAGCGCAGTGTATGTCTGATAAGAGTCATAAAGTCATACAGCATGGAAACAGGCCCTTTGGCCCAACTTGTCCATGCCGACCAACATGTCCCATCTACACAACTCCAACCTACCTGCGTTTGGCCCATATCCGTCCAAACCTTTCCTATCCATGTACCTGTCTAAATGTTTCTTAAACATTGCAATAGTACCTGCCTTCACTGTATCCCCTGGCAGTTCGTTCCATACACCCACCACCCTTTGTATAAAAATAGTTACCCCTCAGGTTCCAATTAAATCTTTCCCCCTTCACCTTAAACCCATGTCCTCTGGTTCTCGATTCCACTACTCTGGGCAAGACAATCTATGTGTCTACCCGATCTATTCCGCTCATGATTTTATATCATGGGGCGCCAGGACATCTACTCTTCGAACCAGTGCTCTTACACTCGTGTACAGCGCCGCTGAGTACTCCGCCCCAGCTTGGTGCCGCATAGTAGCAAGCTAGACACCACCCTCAACGACACCATGTGGATCATCACTGGCTGCCTACGCCCTACTCCGACGGATCTCCTGTATCGCACCCGCCAAGCTTCGCAGAGAGTTCTTCACTCATAGGCTGGTGTGCAAGGCCCCATCGGACGCCAAACATCCTTTGCACCACCTCACCCAGGATTCACAGCAACTGGGACCTCAACGCCTGTCGTCTCGTCGCCCTTTCTCCCGTCATGCAGCGACCCTCTGTGGCTCCGGTTTCAACATACTAGGAGCACGGAGAACCAGCTTGGAACTGACATCGCGACCTCCTCAATTTACTGTCGCACCGAACACCACAGCCCCACCCGGCTCAGACATGCCCCGCAAAGAGTGGGTCGCCCTGAACCGGCTCCGCACAGGGGTCGGCCGGTTCAACGCCAACATGCATCGTTCATCAGCAGCCTGCGTGTGTGGAGCAGACCGGCAAACAGCGCAGCACATTATTTTCGACTGCACTGTTCTCCGTCCCCCTAGTGGAGGGGTATACCTCACGGCCCTCGACAACAGCACATTGCACTGGCTACAGCGCCTGGAGGGCGTTACATAATTTCTGCTGCCTCAAACGCACGAAGAAGAAGAAGAAAATGATTTTGTACACAGTGTTCCTCCTCAGGTTCCTATCAAATCTTTTCCCCCTCACGTTAAACCTACATGCAACGAGCTGACTAGTTTACTTACTCACAAGAAGCTTGAAAGGTAAAATAATTTTGCCCCAACATAAATATATTTTGAAAAATAGTATTTACAATCAGTTAAAGATGTACCGGGGATGCAGTTGCAAACTAGGCATGCTAATATTTTACTGCAAATTCCTGTGAAGTGAATGTGTCTCAGAAAATAAATATTTTTTTGGCAAATGTGATTTTCTGAACTGAAGCCAACACTGTTGTAAACTGCTGCATGTACTTAGCACACAGATGCACTAGCTGAATGAGGCTGAAAAATTGTACAGACTTTATTGTGTAGTCAGGAAAAGATAACGGTGCGTTAAAAAACTTGGTGGAGTTTTGGTGCACGGATTTGTGCATACGGAATAATAAAGAACCACTGAACCATTGATCCACGTGCCTATCTTTGGTTTAGTTTAGAGATACAGCACGAAAACAATCCCTTCAGCCCATCGAGTCCGCACCGACCAGCGATCCCCGCACATTAACACTATCTTACACACACTAGGGACAATTTACACTTATAACAAGCCAATTCACCTACAAACCTGTACGTCTTTGAAGTGTGGGAGGAAACCAAAGATCTCGGAGAAAACCCACGTGGTCACTGGGAGAACGTACAAACTCCGTACAGACAGCACACGTAGTCGGGATCGAACCCGGATCTCTGGCGCTGCAAGTGCTGTGAGGCAGCAACTCTACCACTGCACTACTGTGCCACCCTAAGAGCCTCTAAATGCCACCATCATATCTGTTTCCACCATCACCTCTGGCACCACCACCCCGGTCCAGGCACCCACTACTCTGTGTAAAAAAAACTTGCCTCACACCTCCTTTAAACTTTGCCCCACTTCAGTCATATAGATGCACACCCATGCACACTCATACACACGGACACACACACACACTTACTCACTCATTCACACGCTCACTCACTCACACACTCGCACTCACTCACTCACACATACACGCTTGCACACACAAAACGTGCACGTACATACGCACACTTAAGCACACGCACACTCACGCGTGCACACGCATTCATGTACACATTGCCCACATGCACATTGACACGCACTCGTGCGCATTCACACGCATTCAGACTGGATTTGATGAATTAAGCAGTTTTTCAAGAAGACAATCGGTAGGAATTTGCTCATTTTTTGACTTTTTGATAGCATTGATTGATATTTGTAGTGACTCACTGGCACTGGTCGAGCAGTGCTGTTCAGTCATGCGGATTTGTTGGCTGCAGTTCATTTGGCCGTAATGCTCTCACTGCTGCAGTTTATGATTAGGTAGCATTTACAGATGAGATCAATCTATGGGTTCAAATGACTTATTAGCCAGACACAGCGTAACCTATAAAGCCAGTTCACACACTTCATTACCACTTGGAGGCAATATGTTTTTTTGTGAGATGCTTTGGAATCGTTGGTTGAAATATTGCAGGATATTACGCTCTGTCTTCAAATCAATTATATTTGTTGACAGGTAAGAGATTTGTGGCATAACTAGTTTCCAGATTTTATCAAACTCTCTCTGTAAGCTAAAAGAATGCAGCGCTGGGCTGGTAATGATGTTTCAGCTGTTGATGCAGCTGCACTCTATGATACAACATGAATCATATCTCAGAGGTTATCAGGGATGTCGTGTCTCCTGGTGCTTAGAAATTAGGTGAACCCGGTGAAGCCTTTAATTAAATATCATCCCTAAAGCACCGTGTTGTGACAAGGCTGAATAGGGTCTGTGCCCCGTATTATTAAACAATGGCAGAAAACACTGCAAATACACACCAGGTTACTCTGGCGAGTGGTCAGAGAGTTTTCACGGTGCAGAGCTGGAAACCCAGCGTGGAAATCCTGAGCTAAGGGAAAGGAAGGGACGGACTGAAGGGTGGTGTGAATGAAAGCCAAAAAAAAATAAAGAGGAAAGGAGAGAGAGCCAGAATGAATGGAAGAAAGAGAGAGAGAAAGAGGAGAATTAGATAGGCTAGAGAGGCATCGATAGGGTAGACAGTCAGAACCTTTTTCCCCAAAGTGGAAATGTCAAAGACTAGAGGGCATAGCTTTAAGATGAGGGAGGCAAAGTTTAGTGGAGATATATGGGGCAAGTCTATTACACAGAGGTGGGGGCCCGGAATGTGCTGCCCAGGTTGGTGGTGGAGGCAGATACAATATTGGTGTTTTTAAGAGGCTTTGAAGTGGCTCATGGATATCCAGGGAATGGAGGATATGGATGGTGTTCAAGCAGATAAGACTTGATCTTGGCATCATGTAGATACAAGGAACTGCAGATATTGGTTTACGTAAGAAGACACAAAGTGCTGGAGTAACTCAGCAGGTCAGGCAGTATCTCTGAAGAACATGTTCGGCACTGATATTGTGGTGTTCCTGTTCCGGTGCTGTTCCTTTCTGTGTTCTAAAGAAAGAGAATCACAGAGATGTACAATTGAAATGCAGTCACTCCTATAAGGAAGGAAATGTGTATCAAGCGCACCCAAGTTAATAAACAGCAATATCATGCTGACAAGATCATTTGGTTTAGCGTTTGGTTGAGGGATAGGTTTTACTAAAGACTAAGGTATCACAATAGTGCAGCAGTAGGGTTGCTGCCTTACAGCACCAGACACCCGGGTTTGATCCTGACTACGGGTGCTGATTGTACGGAGTTTGTACGTTCTCCCTGTGATCGCGTGGGTTTTCTCCGGGTGCTCCGGTTTCCTCCCACACTCCAAAGATGTACAGGTTTGTAGGTTAATTGGCTTTGGTAAAAAATTGCAAATTGTTCCAAGTGTGTAGGATAGTGCCAGTGTCTGGGGATTGCTGGTTGGCATGGACTAGGTGGTCCGTGTGCTATCTCTAAACCAAACTAAGCCTACCCTGTTCATCAGAACACAAGAAACAGCAGCAGGAGTAGACCATTCTGTGCATCAAACCTATTTTGCCATTCATTTAGATCATTGCCACTTTGTAGTTCTTTCCTCGTTTCCCACCATTTTCGTAATATCTGTGTTGAATGAGCAAAACGATTGCTTTCTAATTAAAAACCAAATCTCAATCCAGGTTGTTATACTTCGTGGTCCGGTACCTGTTGTACCTTTAGTGACTCTGGACGGACCACAAGTACACGTGTATAAAAAGTTACATTGCTGGAGCTCAACTCCAGGCTGTTTATTCCGTGGCCACCTGCATCCAGAGTGACCGCCTAATCACACCAATCACTTATATACACAGGCATACAAAGTAGTCCTTGGATACACAAAGTAGTCCCAGCAATATCACAACATCCCCCTTGTCTTATATATTACAACACAGGTCAGTACCTGTGCTCTAACATTATTGAGTAACCTCCCATGCGGGATATTATTGAAAACCGACCAAAATTGCAACAAAATACCACATCCATTTAAACTTTACTTTAGACTTTAGAGACACAGCACGAAAACAAGCCCTTCGACCCACTGAGTCTGTGTCAACCAGCGATCCCCACACGCTAACGCCTTAAGGCAACAACTCTACAGCTGCGCCATTGTGACCACGTGGGTTTTCTCCGAGATCTTCGGTTTCCTCCAAAGACGTACAGGTTTATAGGTTAACTGGCCCGGTATAAGTGTGAATTGTCCCTTGTCTGTGTAGGATAGTATTAATGTGCTGGGATTGCTAGTCGGTGCAGGCTCGGTAGGCCGAAGGGCCTGTTTCCATGCTGTATCTCTAAATTAAACCAAGCTTTGACTCTCTCCAACAGCTATTCACAAGTATATTAATTCAAAAGTTGAAACAAAATGTCACATTTGCATTTGTCAATCTTAAATAGTGAATTGTTTTACTGATTTGAAGCTGATTGTTGCCCCGGCAACCCCCCAAGGTACACATTGCCACAGCTGTCGAATACGCTGGACAATCGTGACGCGGGTCTTGCGGTGTTTAGTCAATGGATTGTACATTGGAAATCAGAGAAGATTGAATGGAATATCTGTTCGGAGTCCCTGGCATCTTAATGAGTCTGTGCACCTATCTTTAAACAATATCTGCTCCTGTGTTGGCAGTTTGATCGGACAATTTTGTAAATAGTGCGTGTTGTAATTGTGCCTTAAGTGTCAGAGTGAGATAGATGCCAGAGTGCATTGCAACTCTTGAAAATGAACAATGAGTCAAGTCAATTTTATATGAGACTATTGTGCATTGAACACTCATTGAAGTACGCTAATTATTCTGAAAATTTGTTGTTGAGTGTATTCTCTGGTGCATTACATAATATGGCCCCTTCTTATTACCCTTCCCACCTGCTGAAAACAAAATTGTGATGAGGTGTCAACCTTGGCTCTCACCTCTGAGTCTGGACTTAAGTCTCAGTCCAGAGAGCAAAGCATTTCATCGTCACTGCAGTTAGTGCAACAGTTCAAGACTGAGTGGGTGCCACGCTTGCCTTCAAATGAAATATTAAACGTACGCCTTCTCAGGTGAAGCCAGAGTATGGAAAGACACAAAGTGCTGGAGTAACTCGGTGGGTCAGGCAGCATCCCAGGAAATCATAGATGGGTGACGTCTCGGGTCGGGACCCTTCTTTAGAACAGATCTGGACTATGCCGTGCTCCGTTGGAGAAGAGTGGGAGAGTTCTCTGTGGCTCTGTCAATATTTATTCCTCAAACAACAGCTTCAATGCTGGCCTTTGTCATATTGCTGTTGGTGAGAGTTTGCTGTGTACATTCAATAGCAGCGTGCATTCAATACTCACATGGAAGTACAGGTCCATCAGTCATTTTCCAGCACCTTCGGTTCCAAAACTTTGCTGGATTATCGGGTTTTGCCGGACCAACCCAGGTCACATAATAATGATACAACATTACACCTCTGACCCACCAATTATTACTCCTCACGTGTCCCTAAAACACTGCTGGAAACGTAAATTAAACAAAGTTAACTATAAATTAATTGTACAGTGAAGCTTGCATTTCTTGCATGGGGCAACCCTGGCGCCAGTTAACGCGTTGCCTTCGGACGTGCCAATGAGGGTCGGGTCGGTGACCGCCTGTGGGACCAAGATGCCACTTTCACGGCAGGACTACAGGGCCGACCCGCGATTTGCCAAATCTGCTGAAAGCATGGTGGAGCAGCACCCGCCATCCGACGCAGGCCTCCAAAAGGAGAGGAACGGTATTGGAACATTCCGCAGGAGTGCCGAGATACCAGCCGGCAGAGTCGGCCTCGGAAGTTGGCCATGGGAACGGATACGCTGGCTCCGGCCGGGCCGAAATTCCAGTGCCCCGGCTACAGGAGGCAAATTCCATCCGCCGATGGGTATCCCGACCACAGAGATCCCGATGAGGCCATGATCGGCCGCCTCACCTGGCCGAGGCACCACATTGTCAGGGAGACGTCCGGGGAGATGGGGTGGGGGGGGGGGATTTCTCAAGTGCGCTCTTGTAATTTTGTCCGGATTAAAGGAGGTGCCAGAGCACCAGTTGCCGGAAAATTGATGGCGGGCCTGTTGTCATTTCCATCAGAGACATTTCATTCATTATATTTGCCAGTGTGTCTCCTTTTTCTCAGTTTCTCTGTCACAATGTACTTTAGGAAATCGTGAGATTGTGAAATTTGCTAGATAAATGAGAGTTTTCTTTAAGCTGCAAAAGGAAAAAATGCTATCGGGAATCACGAGTTTTGCACACTTTCAGTACTGAAATTATTGAGGAGCACGCCTGTGGGAGGGAAATAGGCCCCTGCACCCACCAAGAGCACTCTAACCATACATGCCACTTGCAGTATCCCTGCACTAATCTAATATCATTCTCCCCATGTTCTCGTCCACTCTTTAATGTGGCTGAGTGCAAATCGGGGCTGTCACAATGCAGGTGGCAGGTGCACTTACATAATGGCTTTGACAGGCAGTTAGCACTGTCCTTGGGCTGAATAATTAACAGCCTGATCAAAGTTATTGGGACCTTTGGGAGGTGTGGGATTGCTTTGGAAGTCGACAAGCATGCAGCAGCAAGCGAGACCAAGTAGAAAAATAAAAATATTGCTTCAAAACTTTACATCTCACATTTAACACACTAAAAACTTTCAGATTTTAAAACTTGTTTGAACTCCCCTTCCCATTCCCACACTGACCTTTCCGTCCTGGGCCTCCCCCACTGTCAGAATGAGGCCACACGCAAATTGGAGGAACAACACCTCACATGTCGTCTGGGCACCCTACGACCCAGTGATACGAATATTGATTTCTCTAATTTCAAGTAACCCTTGCATTCCCTCTCTCTCCGTCCCTCCCCTGCTCATGTCATTCTGCCAGTTTCACTGTTTGCTTTCATATAATGTATCTGTTCATTATCACCTCTTCCATAGCCAACAATGGATCATTGTGGGCTCCACCTTAACTTAGTCATGAGTTAAAAAAATTCTTCCCGTCTCAGTCCCGAATAGCCACCTTTCATGTTTATACAGCATCCCTGGTTCTAATTCTGAAGCCAGGAGGAACATCTGACCTGTCAGGACTTTATTCCTTGGAGCGTAGGATGCTGAGGGGCGATCATATTTTGGTGAATAAGATCATGAAGGAAATAGACAGGGTGGGTGCACAGAGTCCTTTAGCCCCAGGGTAGGAGAATCCAGAAGGGGAATAAAGAACAATATACCATTGCGACACGGTGGCACAGTGGTAGAGTTGCTGCCTTATGGTGTCAGAGACACAGGTTCAATCCTGACTACGAGTGCTGTATATATGGTTTGTACGTTCTCTGTGATTGCGTGGGTTTTCTCCGGGTGCTCCGGTTTCCTCCCATACTCCAAAGACGCACAGTTTTGTAGGATAACTGACTTCTGTAAATTGCCCCTAGTGTGTAGGATAGTGCCAGTGTACGCAGTGATCGCTAGTTGGCGTGGACTCGGTGAGCCGCCGTAGTCTGATGCTGCCTTACCCACTAAGTTCCTTCAGCACTTTGTGATTTATTCAAGATCCCATCATCTCCAGTTCCTTGCGTCTCCCTTTGAAACAGAGAGGAAAGGTTGAGGGTGGTATAGATGCCTGGCAGAGAAGTAAAGAAAGGGTCCAAGAAGCCATGAAAAGCAGGAGAAGCTAAACTAAATCCAAGAGTGTGTTGTAAAAATGCAAAATTATTTTTGACTTTACAAAGGAAGTTGCAAAGGAATGCTGCATTTGTAGAATAAAAAAGGTAGATGAATACATATCTGAAGTTATGGAAGTCAACATAGAGTTCAGAAGGCAGAAATATGCCAAGTAAAATTTAGCAGGTGCTAGAATAATATTTTGTCTTGAAATGTTAATTTTTCTATTTAAACTTAACTTTATGTTGCCTTTCCTTGGCATTTACATTATTAAAGTAAATTCTCAACTCATTATAACTTTAATATCTTTTCCATGAGCGATGCCCAGATTTTCACAATTCTTGCCAGTTTTGGTCCATAAAGCAATCATCAAATAATACAGCTGGAGATGTATGCTATAAGGCTCGTTAGGCATAAGCTCGTTCTTTCAAGGGCCCATCCAGTTAGTTCTACCCCTCTGTTTAGTATCGGACCTCAGTTCCAAAACTGAAAAGAACATCTTGGATGTTCAGCGCTATTTTAACGTCTGAACTCACATTTACGGGGATCCAGCTTTCTAACTCTTTGATTCCTCTGTTTATCTGCAGCCTACAGCATCCTTGCATTGATAGCAAGCTTCCATTTCTTGTTTTCCTTCTCAAAACCCACTCGCTCACGGCCAAACTGACTTGGCTCTCCAAACTCCTCTACCCATCCGCTATTCTATTTATATCTCCGCGAAATCTTTCAACATCCCGGCTCGCCAAGTCCCTTACTTCTGTTCAATCTGCTACTCACCTCATCTTTCATCCCGCAAAGTAAATCATAGTCTAAGTTCTTTATTTCATTTTTGATTTCTTAAAATATCTCAAACGTGCATGCTGCAAAATGCTCACATCAACAATGAAATATAGTTTTAAAGTATTTGCAGATGTATGGTTGAGAGTAAATAAATCACCCTTTGGCAGCCGATCAGAGGTGAATTGTCCTCCATTTAGACTGTTTTAACCAATGTTTTAACCAGTAAGCTCAATTGAGAATGGTTCGTGGCAGCAAACCATCAGAGACTAGAAAAGGTGTGAAACTCAGCACAATTTCATGAATTTTCTTTCGCCAAATTTAATTAAAGTTACTTTTCAATAACCTTATGCTAAATATAGGCATTGTTTCCATTTCTGTGTTCACCGAACAAGGAAGAAATCCCCAAATCCCTGAGAGAAACTATGCAGATACAGGCCCTTCGGCCTACTGAGTCCATGCCAACCATTAACAATCCATTTACACTCATAGAGTGATTGAGTTGTGTAACACAGAAATGGGCCTTGAGCCCACCTTGTCCTTGCTGACTAAGTTGGTTTAGTGTATGAGTCCCATTTGCTTGCATTTGGCCCATATCCCTCCAAACAGGAATGGGGAACGACAGAAAAATAGATCAGGTACTGGACCTTTGGAATTCTTTACCTAGGAGGGACGAGAAGGGTTAGTTACTGTGCTCATTCAAAACACATATTGATATCATCTGCCTGCACATGATCCGTATCCCTCCATTCCCTGCACATCCATGTGCCTATCCAAAAGCCTCTGAAATGCCACTATCGTATCTGCCTCCACCACCACCCATGGCAATGCGTTCCTGGCCCCCACCAGCTTCTGTGTGGAAAACCTGTCCTGCACATCTCCTTTAAACTTTGCCCCTCTCACCTAAAAATTATATCCTCTATTTCCACCTGGGGAAAATGGTTCTGAGTATCTACCCTGTCTATACCAAAATTATTTTTTCATAGTTATCCTTCATAGAAGGGTGCAATAATAAAATTCTTCATTACAACTGAGAGGACAGAAACTTTGCCTTTACTGCCATTCCAATGTGAATGATTTCATGCATAACATTTCACTGTTCCATTGCGATTTGCAACTTGCAAGTCCTAAGCAGTGAAAGTAACATTTCAAGGAGAATCTATTTGCCTGGAATGTAGCGTTGTCCACCGTGTAACTACAGTTTAAAATGGCCTTGATTATTCAATCCTAAAATCTAATTGAGGGTGCAGAAAGCCAAGAAACACGTCATAAAATAAGTTCAAAATGTCAAATGCCACAGAGAGCGCAATTTGGCATGAAAAGGTAGAAGTTGTCAGAATCTGCAAATGAGCAAATCCAGCCCAGGAAATAAATCAAGGGTTAGCTGTACATTCTTGTAAAAACACTTCATTATTCACCAACACTAACAAAAGCTATTTGATTCTGATTAACAAGAAGACTGTGTAAAAAACTATTCGAAAACCAAGTATAATATTCACCAGGGATTTAAGTAATATGTGTTTTCAGAAAGTTTGAGGTGAAATAACAGTAACATTTAAAGTAGCCTAGACATTGTGTGATCTGGCTGTTCATCATGGATTCCGTTCCGTAGCAACTTAACGTATTATCTCTGCATTACCGAGTGAAGGCAGATCATAAATCGAGGAATTAGAGAAAGTTAGATCTCTTGGAATTTGCACAATACCTCAGAACATTTCACAATAAGTGATATTCCTTGGAATACATCTCATTCATCTTCCACATTGGCAGTGACACTTCCGTGGAGAGCTAAGCTGTGTGGAGATCTACAATTGATCTTTATCCAGAGTGTTTCAAAGAGATTGAATGCTGGCACCACTTCCCTGCACTCTCAACAATCGGGGTAAATGGAAGTCATGAGTTGGGTGGAAGGTCAGAGTCGATGCTGGGCGGAGATTGGAATGTTGCCATGGCAAAATCTACAACATACCTACACACCACTCACAAGATGCAAACACACAGCAAAGCATCCTCTGGTCAGCTACATTCAAAACCATAGGCTGAGCATGTTTGGGGACCATTTTCCATCATCCCTTACTCATGGGCTCTGAATAAAAGGCGGCTTTGGACTCCCCAGCTCTTTGCAAGAGCTATTACTTAATCTAATTCCCTTGGTCTATCTACAGAGCCAGGCAACAATCTCTCTTTCCGATATTCGTGTCTGAATTACTCCTATTCTACTTCCCCAAAGCGTTCAAATCCTGTACATTGGTGTTTCTAATTCATTTAATTTGGATCTGAAGCAAATATATTTTACAAAGTCAGAAAATGCTGGAAATACTCAGGAGGTAAGGCAGCATCTGCGGAAAGAGAAACATTGCAAGGGAAGACAAATATTTCAAGTGCATCTGTAGAAGTTGGGAAGAGTCATTGGGAACATGGTGAATTTCCTTACTTTTCTGAGGACGTAGAGGCATCGGTGTGCTTTCATAGGCATAGCAGCATCATGATTGGAGCAGGACCTGTCCCTTTAGGCAATTTTTTAGGCGACTGCCGGCGACTGTCAAAGTCGTAGCAGATCGCCGAAATTTTCTTTTACCCTACGACAATGACCACGACAATGCTGAGTCAGGTCGATACAAGTTACTTTTTTTGTAAAAGTAACTAGCACCTGGCTAAGAGATTACACCATCTTCGGAAACATCGCGAAATTCCCACACTTACCTGACCGTCAAACTGTCGCCTCCAATCTACCTGTCAAATGTCCTGACGGTAAATAAATTGGTTAAACAAAACTATCTTCTGGTATCTTCAAATGCCTTTTCTTAATTTAATATTACGTGTTTCTAAATGCATCTGCGACAACCTAGAAAACCTGGGGACAGCAGGCGACAGACAGCGCCCGCAATAAGCTACGATACCTGGCGACAAGCCAACTGTCGCCGAGAAATTTCTATTTGGAAATTTCTTCCGTGACGCGCCGAGATCCGCTACGATTCATTGAAGACTCCTCACGATCATGCCCGCCCGCGACACCCCGGCAAACATTTGGCGACGGCCTAGTCGCCGGCAGTTGCCTTAAAATCGCCTAAGTGGGAAAGGCCCTTTATAGCACCAGGGACCCCAGTTAGATCCTAACAACTATCTGTATGGAGTTTGTATGTTCTCCCTGTGACCGCATGGGTTTTCTCCGGGTGCTCTGGTTTCCTCCCACGCTCCAAAGAAGTACAGGTTTGTAGGTTAATTGGCTTCAGTAAAAATTGTCCTTAGTGGTATAGGATAGTGCTAGCACACGGGTGATCGCTGATCGGCACGAACCCGGTGGGCTAAAGGGCCTGTTTCCGTGCTGTATCTCTAAAGTCTAAAGTAAAGAAAAAGACTTTTGAATATTAAGGGAGTCAATGGACGTGGGGTTCGTGTTGCATCGAGGTTAAAGATCAGCCAATTTATTATTGAATGGGGGGCAGGTTCAATGGGCCGAATGGCATTTACTAGCCTCCTTTTCTTATATTCTCATGTTATCAAACATCAATTAGGTTAATTCCCGGAATGGCGGGACTGTCGTATGTTGAAAGACTGAATCGACTAGGCTTGTATACACTGGAATTTAGAAGGATGAGAGGAGATCTTATCGAAACGTATAAGATTATTAAGGGGTTGGACACGTTAGAGGCAGGAAACATGTTCCCAATGTTGGGGGAGTCCAGAACAAGGGGCCACAGTTTAAGAATAAGGGGTAGGCCATTTAGAACTGAGATGAGGAAAAACTTTTTCAGTCAGAGAGTTGTAAATCTATGGAATTCTCTGCCTGAGAAGACAGTGGAGGCCAATTCTCTGAACGCATTCAAGTGAGAGCTAGATAGAGCTCTTAAGGATAGCGGAATCAGGGGGTATGGGGAGAAGGCAGGAATGGGGTACTGATTGAGAATGATCAGCCATGATCACATTGAATGGCGGTGCTGGCTCGAAGGGCCGAATGGCCTCCTCCTGCACCTATTGTCTATTGTCTATCAATGACACAATCTCAGCGGGAACACAAGGGGATCACGGATTCATAGATTGACGCAGCACTGGAGTGGGACATTTGGCTCATGGTACTTGCGGGACTTTTTTTGACAGAGCTATCCAATTAGTTCCACTGCCCTGAACCTGAGAAAAAAATTTCATCTTCAAACATTCATTCAATTTCCTTTTAAAAACCATTCCTGAACCTGCTTCCACCAGCCACCCAGACCGTACACTCAGTCCGTAAAAAAAGCCATCTCCTGATCTCACTTCTGGCTGTTTTTGCCACTTACCTTAAAATAGCGTCAATGAAGTCATATTCAAACACCATAAAACGATACTTTTTTTTCTGCTGCACTTTTCAAGCTTTACATCTGTTTTGAACCAGCTTTACTGCAGGAAATTCGCGTATAAGGCCCTTTATTGTGAGGACAGAGCCAAGATGTGTTTGGGTTCAAGGAGATTGATGGCGGTCGGTGAAGGCTTGAGCAGATTCAGACCTGTTATGAATTACACGTGCAAAACACCAGGTTAGGAGTTTGCTCCATTCAATCCCACTAGATTTTGCATCACGGAATTCACTTTCCAAGTGGGTGAAACTCCCAAAGAAAATCCCATCCCCAGGTTATTATCTGTATGTTTGGACAGCAGAAACACTGGTTTTCTTTCTAGAGGAAGTGAAATGCCAGTAGGTATCCCCCCTGCCCTTTAAAGTGCCAGTGAGATCAGTTTAAAACCATGGGTTAAGAGTGTTTTATTTTCATATGTCCCAGACAGAGCAATGCAATTCATACTCGCAGCAGCACAACAGAATATGTAAACATATTACTCTAAACAATATAATGAACAAGAAAAATGTCTACATATGCATACATACATACATACATACATACATACATACATACATACATACATACATACATACATACATACATACATACATACATACATACATACATACATACATGCATACATACATATATACATACATACATACATATATACATATACATATGCATATGCATATGGACATATACATATACACATATACATTACATATACACATATACATTCCACATACACATATACACATATACATATACACATATATACATACACACGTATACATACACACACACACATACATACACACATATATACATACGCATACATACACATACACACATACATATATACATATACACACACACGCGCATACATACATACATACATACATACATACATACATACATACATACATACATACATACATACATACATACATACATACATACATACATACATATATATATATATATACACACACACACAACTTTTTTTCTCATTAATTCTGCGTGTATATATATTTTTTCTGGGACAGTGGCATAAAGAAATTTTACTTTTTAGTTTGGTTATTATTATTAGTCATAGAGTCATACAGCATGGAAAGAGGCCCTCACTGCCCAAGATGTCCCAGCTACACTAGTTCCACCTGCCTGCGTATGGCCCATATCCTTCCAAACCTGTCCTATCCATGTACCTGTTAACTGTTTCTTAAATGTTGCAATAGTCCATGCCTCAACTGCCTCCTCTAGCAGCTTGTTCCATGCACCCACATCCATATTAGGGTTTTTTTAATGTGTATGTATGTGTGTGTGTGTGTGTGTGTGTGTATCGAGTCTGCTCTGCCATTCAATCGTGGTTGATCTATTTTGCCCTCTCAATCCCATTCTCCTGCCTTCTCCTCATAATCTTTGACACCCTTTCTAATCAAGAACCTATCGCCTTGTGTGTATATGGACTCACACTTACATACACATCAAAACAAGCAAACAATAATAGTAACCAAACTAAACAGTAACATTTATTTACGCCATGGTTCCAGAAAATAAACTTTTGCTTTCAAACATCGACTTTCACGATTCAAGAAACAAAAAGAGCAGAAAGTCAGGATTGTGTTTGTGGGCAAAAATACCTCAGGAGTTGATAGTTAATAACCTGTAAGGGAAATGATAATAACACGCTGTGAAAGCCATTGTTATTTAGCTGCGATTGATTTTAATATTTTCTGCTGAATCGCTCTTTCTTGGTTTGAAGTGTCTTTTGCCCACACAGCTAGAATGTAAAGTAAGCAGCAGGCGCAACACAGACTGGTTGTCTGTCTCCCACACAATCACAGGGCCGCGGGTCAATGGGACACTGTGCCACTGAATTATCTGCAGCTGAGGGAACTTGTTATACTTTCCTGCAAGTGCGGCACTAACAAGGTTGCAAAGGCAAAATACTGCACTTGCATCCAGTGATCGACTCATATTCCACTGTGACAAATGTAGAATTTAACATTGAATGCACTATAGAACAGAAAAGCGCAGGAAAAGGCCGTTCAGCCCACCATGGCGGTTAAGACCATCTCTTATCTGCCTGCACATGACCTATATCCATAAGACCAAAAGATGTAGGAGCAGAATTATGCTATTCAGCCCATCAAATCCACTCTGCCATTCAATCATAGCTGATCTGTTTTTTCTTCTCACCCCCATTCTTCTGCCTTCTCCCTGTACTTTTGACGCCTGTACTTAACAAGAATGACTGCCTCCACAGCCATCTGTGGCAATTAATTCCACAGATTCACCACCCTCTGGCTAAACAAATTTTATTTTATTTTATTTTATATTAATTTTATTTATTTTTATTTTTTATTTTCCAGTCAATACAATACAACAGATTGACCATACAGTTGTGAAAGTTAAATAGTACAAAATCATTATATCAAAAATAAAACAATATAAGGAAGGATATTCTTGAGGAAGGATATTCTTGCTATTGAGGGCGTGCAGTGTAGGTTTACTAGGTTAATTCCCGGAATGGCGGGACTGTCATATGTTGAAAGACTGGAGCGACTAGGCTTGTATACACTGGAATTTAGAAGGATGAGAGGGGATCTTATCAAAACGTATAAGATTATTAAGGGGTTGGACACGTTAGAGGCAGGAAACATGTTCCAAATGTTGGGGGAGTCCAGAACAAGGGGCCACAGTTTAAGAATAAGGGGTAGGCCATTTAGAACGGAGATGAGGAAAAACTTTTTCAGTCAAGGAGTTGTGAATCTGTGGAATTCTCTGCCTCAGAAGGCAGTGGAGGCCAATTCTCTGAATGCATTCAAGAGAGAGCTAGATAGAGCTCTTAAGAATAGCGGAGTCAGGAGGTATGGGGAGAAGGCAGGAATGGGGTACTGATTGAGAATGATCATCCATGATCACATTGAATGGCGGTGTTGGCTGGAAGGGCCGAATGGGCTACTCTTGCACCTATTGTCTATTGTCTATAATCACACATGATATTCTCTGACGAAAAGAAAAGGTGTCGGCAGAAGCCAGAGCTTATTGTGCCTACCCTTAATACTTAACAAAGCATTACCCTAACTAGCCAAAATAACAGTGAAACAAAACAATAAAACAAAATATAATAAAAAAAACACAAAGGCATCACAAAATGCTGGTAAATTAGCGGGTCAGGCAGCATCTATGGAGAGAAGAAATGGGTGATATTTCGGGTCGAGGCCCTTCTTCAGACTGACATTGAATAGACCATAGAATTTTAGACCATAGACGATAGGCCAGTCTGAAGAAGGGTCTCGACCCGAAACGTCACCCATTTCTTCTCTCCAGAGATGCTGCCTGACCCGCTGAGTTACTCCAGCATTTTGTGATGCCCTCGATTTGTACCAGCATCTGCAGTTATTTTCCTACATAAAAAAAACAGATCGTAAGTCAGAAGCAGATAAACAAAACATAGAAAGAAACACAAATATAATCAAGAAACATCATTTCTGTCATGTCATTCATTTCTCAGTGCTGATCACATATTTTGTATCTTTCAAATATAATGTTTTTAAACATTTTCTTGAATTTATACATATTACTACACTTTTTAAAATTCATTGTTGCAACTATTTCATAAATTGACCCCTTTAACAGTCACACATCTATCTTTCACATTTGTCCTTACCCTCTTTTTTTCAAACATATAATTCCTCCTCATCTCCATTCTAAAGGTACGTCCTTTTATTCTGAGCCTGTGCTGATCAATTCAGAGGGAAAGTCAGAGGCTTCTTCCCTTCTGTTATCAGACTTCTGAATGGTTCACCCAAAGGCTAGAGTGTAGTTCCAATCTTCCAACCTACCTCATTGGGGGCATTGATCTTTTTCTCTGGAACTTAATGCTACACTACTGAAAAGTGTATTCTGTACCCTGGTATTTTTCTCTTTGCTCCACCTGTTATACTTTGCGTATGGCTTGATTGTATTCATCTATAGTATTATCTGATTTAAGTGCCTGTCCCACTTAGGCGATTTTAAGGCGACTGCCAGCGACTAGGCTGTCGCCGACAGTTCGCCAGGGTGTCGCGGGCATGATCGTGAGGAGTCGTCAAAGAATCGTAGTGGATCTCGGCGCGTCGCTGAGAAATCAACCGGATTGAAATTTCTCGGCGACAGCTGGCTTGTCGCCAGGTATCGTTGCTTATTGCGGGCGCTGTCGCATGCTGTCCCCAGGTCTGCTAGGTTGTCTTAGATGCATTTAGAAGCACGTAATATTAAATTAAGTAAAGTCATTTGAAGATACCATCAAATACTTGTGTTTAACCAATTTATTTACCGTCAGGACATTTGACAGGTAGATTGGAGGCGACAATTTGACGGTCAGGTAAGCGTGGGAATTTTCGCGATGTTTATGGCCATCAGCGATTATATTTAAAGTAGGCTCCCAACCCAGATATGCAACCCAGAAATGAGATATGCATCTCCCGTACATTTTCAAAGAATGCCCACACACATTTCACAAAAATCTATTTAACCACGTTTAAAATTAAATTTCTTAATACTGCTCTTAGTAAACTGGAAGTCAATCCAGTTTATGCCTTGTTACCGTGAAGCTTGGTTTTCAAGTAACCCGGCCAAGATGTTATATTTCAAAACTCTCAAGTACTTACCGACTTGTCAGTGATTTCAGCGAAAATTAGGACGCCGGCGAAGCATTGACAGCGTTGGAATTTCGCGATGTTTCCGAAGACGCTGTAATCTCGACCTGACTCGGCATTGTCGTGGTCATTGTCGTCGGGTAAAAGAAAATTTTGCCGATCTGCTACGACTTTGACAGTCGCCGGCAGTCGCCTAAAAAATCGCCTAAGTGGGACAGGCCCTTTACTTCAATAGCAAGCAAACAAAAGGCTTAAACTGTTTCTCGGTACATGTGGCAATAATAAACCAATACTAATACTAATTAAGAATGACCTTGTCAGTAATATCCATATGTCGTTAATAAATGTAGAAATCTCCACTAACAATCTAATGATAATCTTGAAATACAGTCTTATTATTAATTACCAGACAGCTTGCAGCCTTTTTTTGGGTCATATTGCTTTAAAAAATTTGTTGAGTGTTTTTGTGAAGTCCTTAACATTTGAAAGCTAAGACTGTCCAATAGAACATAAAGTGACTCAGCCGGTCAGGAAACATCTCTGGAAGACATGGCGGACCCCTATCAAGTCACTCCACAGATGCTGCCTTACTCACTGAGTTAGTTTAGTTTAGTGTACTGAGGTACAGTTAGTTTAGTTACGTGTACTGAGGTACAGTGAAATGCTTTTGTTGCCTACTAACCAGTCAGTGGAAAGACAATCCATGATTGCAATCGAGCCATTCACAGTATACAGATACATGGTAAAGAGAATAACATGAATAACTTTTAGTGCAAGATAAAGTCCAGTAAGGCCTATTAAGGATAGTCCAAGAACCTTCAATGAGGTAGATGATAGTAGCTCAGTTGTGTTAGGAAGGTTCAGTTGCCTGATAACAGCTGGGTTACCTCAGCACTTTGATTCCAGCATCTGCAATTCCTTTCGTCTATTCTCCACCCAAGATTTGGACTCCAACAGAAATTTCATCAGTGTTTAGTTTAGATTGACAGACCCGAAAGGTAGCACGGTGGTACAGCGGTAGACTTGCTGCCTTACAGCGCCAGACACCTAGGTTCGATCCAGACTGCGGGCACTGTCAGTACGGAGTTTGTATGTTCACCCTGTGACTGCATGGGTTTTCTCTGAATGCTCCGGTTTCCTACCTCATTTCATTGTCGGAAACAATGTTAGAAACAAGGGTAATCAACTCCCTAAACCTAGACCAGCTAACAATTAGATCATGGCTGATACACGCCTCATCTGCATGACTAACCTTTGATACACTTGCTAAACAAACCACTGTTTTTATGGACTCTTGAGTCTAGGACATGTTTTCTCTCTGTCTGTGTGTATGTTTGAATTGTCTATCTCTTGGACGACAGTCATATAGTGTGCCTGCTTCTCACACAAAGTAGTCATTTCTTAGACCGTCTGGAACATTCAGATTTACACCAAAGGATTAGAGACTCAACATGTAAATAGTAAGTGCGTTGTTCTGCAAATAAACCTTTACTGTAATGTGGTTGAGCGAAAGGAAGGAGTGTTGAGTTTAGTTTAGTTTACTGTCACTTGTACCGAGGTACAGTGAAAAGCTTTTGTTGCGTGCTAACCACTCAGCAGAAAGACAATATATGATTACAATCGTGCCATCCACAGGTTACAGAGATGCACGATAAAGGCAAGAATCTGAATAACATCTAGTGCAAGATTAAGTTCAGTAATCCAATCAAAGATAGTCCGAGAATCTCAAATGCAGTAGATAGTAGCTCAGGACCACTCTCTAGTTGTTGGTAGGATGTTTACTTTTCTTTAGAGATACAGCGCGGAAACAGGCCCTTCGTCCCACCAAGTCCGTGCCAACCAACGATCACCCCGTTCGTAACTAGTATCCTACACACGAGGGACGATTGACAATTTTTACCGAAGCCAATTAACCTACAAAACCTGTATATCTTTATAATGTGGGATGAAACCGGAGAACCCGGAAAAAGCCCATGCAGACACAGGGAGAACGTACAATCTCCACATCGATGGTACCAGTAGTCAGGATCGAACACAGGTCTCAGACGCTGTAAGGCAGCAACTCTACTGCTGTGCAACTGTGCCGTCATGGAATATGGAAGTTGCAGATGTGAGGGAGGGAGAGGAGGAGGAGAGGAAGTCTCACTACTGATTAGGGAGGACATGATGGCGGGGTGCACAGAGAGGACATCCTAGACAAGAGGATGTATTGTCCAATTAAGCCATATAGGTAGATTCACTTGAGAGGCATGATATAGACTTTAGACTTTTAGATTTTAGAGATACAGAGAGGAATCAGGCCCTTCGGCCCACCAAGTCGGTGCCGACCAGCGATCACCCCGTGTACTAGCACTATCCTACACACTGTGGAGAATTTACAAATTTTTCCGAAGCCAATTAACTTACAAACCTGCACGTCTTTGGAGTGCGGGAGGATAATAGACAATAGGTACAGGAGTAGGCCATTCGGCCCTTCGAGCCAGCACCACCATTCAATGTGATCATGGCTGATCATTCTCAATCAGTACCCCGTTCCTGCCTTCTCCCCGTACCCCCTGACTCCGCTATCCTTAAGAGCTCTATCTAGTTCTCTCTTGAATGCATTCAGAGACTTGGTCTCCACTGCCTTCTGAGGCAGTGAGTTCCACAGATTTACAACTCTCTGACTGAAAAAGCTTTTCCTCATCTCCGTTCTAAATGGCCTACCCCTTATTCTTAAACTGTGGACCCTGGTTCTGGACTTCCCCAACATTGGGAACATGTTTCCTGCCTCTAACGTGTCCAACCCCTTAATAATCTTACATGTTTCGATAAGATCCCCTCTCATCCTTCTAAAGAAGGGTGCGGGAGGAAGGAAAAAGGAAAGGAGGAAACCAGAACACCCCGAGAAGGAAGGAAACCAGAGCACCCCGAGAAAACCCACATGGTCACAGGGAGAACGGACAAACACCCGAGGTTCAGATCGTACCTGGGTCTCTGGTGCTGGAAGGCCGCAACTCTACCGCTGTGCCACAACACTCTGAGGATACGGATCATGAGTTAATACTGGCCTCGCCAGATTACACAGTATATCAGAATGACAATAGACTAAACTAAATAAGTAAAGAGTAAAATACTGAAAGTGGCCTTAGAATGGGTTTGGGCCAGGTGAGGGAAATGTCTACAACTAACCATTAGTTTAGTTTAGATAGACACAAAGTGCTGGAGTTACTCAGCGGGTCAGGCTGCATCTATGGAGAAAAAGGTTGAGTGGTACCCTTCTTCAGATCAGGTTAGTGCATTATTGTCACATGCACCGAGGTACAATGAAAAGTTTTTTGTTGCGTGCTATCATGTCAGCGAAAGGCTGAAACATGACTACAATCAAGCTGCCGCAGTGCACAGACACAGGATAAAGGGTATGCTGTTTAATGCGAGATAACGTCCAATTAAAGTTAGTTCGAAGATCTCCAATGGGGTAGATGGGAGGTTATCCATCTAGCTGGTGAGAGGACAGTTCAGTTGCCTGATAACAGCTGAGAAGAAACTGTCCCTGAATCTGGAGGTGTCCATTTTCGCACTTCTGTACCTCTTGCCTGATGGGTGAAAGGAGAAGAGGGAGTGACTGGGGTGAGACAGGTCCTTGATTATGCTGTTGGCCTTGCCGAGGCAGCGTGAAGTGCAGATGGAGTCAGTAGAAGGGAGGCTGGTTTGTGTGATGCTCTGGGCTACGTCCACAACTCTCTGCAATTTCTTTTGGTCATGGATGGAGCTGTTTAGTTGAGTTTTGTTTAGTTTAGAGATACAGCGTGGAAACAGGTCCTTCGGCCCAACAAGTCCGCGCTGACCAGCGATCCCCGAACACTAACACTATCCTAAACACACTGGGGACAATTTACATTTATACCAAGCCAATTAACCAATAAACTTGTACGTCTTTGAAGTGTGGAAGGAGACCAAAGATCTCGGAGAAAACCCACACAGGTCACAGGGAGAATGTACAAACTCCTGACAGACAGCACCCATAGTCAGGATCGAACCCGGGTCTCTGGCGGCAACTCTACCACTGTGCCACCATGCCGCCCAAACCACGTTCCCAAACCAAGCTGTGAAGCATCCTGTTAAAATACTTTCTACTCATCCTGTGGGATCAGCATCCATTGATTCTGTGGGGTTCATGCTATGTGTCTTAGATCAGGATTACATCCTCTGAATTTTTTTACTGGACCATAAGACAAAGAACCAGATTTAGGCATTTCAGCCCTTCGACTCTACACCACTCGATCATGGCTAAACTATGTTTTCCTTTCAATCCCATTCTCCTGCCTTTTCATCGTAACTTTGGACACACTTAACAATCAAGAATCTGTCAATCTCCATTTAAAAAATACCCAGTGTCTTGGCCGCCACTGTCTGTGGCGATAAATTCCACAGATTCAATACCCTCTGCTTATGGAAATTCCTCCTCATCTCCATTCTGAAGGTACAACGTTTTATTCTGAGGCTATGGCCTCTGGTCCGAGACCCTCCCACCAGTGGAAACATCCTCTCCACGTTCACTCTATCCAGGCCTTTCACTGTTCGGTAAGTTTCAATGAGGTTCCCCCTACATCGTTCTAAAGTCCTACCGGGAGCTAACCTACCAGGTTAAAAAAAAATCCAACCAGTTCAATGGGGCCTTAGTTATATTGGATATGATTTTGTGGGCTGTGTTATGAGATTTTACATTGCCATTTTCAAAGTCTCAGCTGCAGCTGGCCATATTGGGTCTATTACTGTAAAAGGTCTATTACTGTAAACATCAAAGGTCTATTACTGTAAATATCACTGTAGAAGTACTATAGAGGTTTGTCTTTTTAACGTGCTCTGTACCATAGCACCAAATGTGACCAAAATCTTGCCTATATATTTCTGTCTCCTTTACTTTACTTTGGAGATACAGTGTGGAAACAGGCCCTTCGGCCCACCAATTCCACGCCGACCTGCCATCACCCTCTACACTAGCACTGTCCTACGTGCTAGGGACAATTTATAATTTTACCGATGCCAATTTACCTACAAACCTGCATGTCTTTAGATTGTAGGAAGAAATCGGTGCACCCGGAGAATACCTACGCGGTCACGGGGAGAACGTACAAACTCTGTACAGACAGCACCTGTAGTCAGGTTCAAACTAATGTCTCTGGTGCTGTAAGTGCCGCTGCGCCACTGTGTCACTAGGTACTTTTGAGTAATTAGACAATTGTGCCAATTAGGTGGCAAATTTGTAATGTGACTTACTGACTGGCAGAGAGCACAAAATCAGTGCATTAGGCATCTCTATTTCATTTGCTCCTTCCAAGGCATGCACAGCTGCTCTGTCAAACAAATACTAAGCAGCAAACTTAGGCACAAATGTTTCATGCACACAATCATGTGAAGATGAATTTCCTTCATTATGTGACACCTTCTTGATTAAACACATTTCAGCTTATTATTATAGCTGCATCCCCAGTGCAAAGAAACTTACACTTGAAATTCCTACAATTTTAATAGATTCTAAACAGGTCATGGACGATGCCTGATATTTCATAAGTTCTGTGAGAAAATTAGGCCATTCGGCCCATCAAGTCTACTCCGCCATTCAATCATGGCTAATCTATCTTTCCCTCTCAACCCCATTCTCCTGCCCTCTCCCCATAACCCCTGACACCCGTATTAATCAAGAATCTGTCAATCTCCACCTTAAAAATATCGAAGGTATTTATTCACAAAATGCTGGAGTAACTCAGCAGGTCAGGCAGCATCTCAGGAGAGAAGGAATGGGTGACGTTTCGGGTCGAGACCCTTCTTCAGACTGATATAAAAATATCCGTTGACTTGGGCCTCCACAGCCGTCTGTGGCAATGAATTCTACAGATTCACCATCCTCTGACTAAAGGAATTCCTCCTCATCTCCTTTGTAAAGGTACATCCTCTTATTCTGAGTCTATGGCCTCTGGTCCTAGACTCTCCCACGAGTGGAAACATGCTTTCCACATTCACTCTATCAAGGCATTTCATTATTCGGTAAGTTTCAATAAGGTCACCTCCTCATCCTTCTAATCTCCAGCGAGCACAGGCCCAGTGCAGTCAAACGTTCATCATATGTTAACCCAATCACTCTCAGAAAAACGAGGGGGCATCTCATGATCTGCAGTCAAATGCTCTGCCACTGAGCCACAACCCCCTTTTAAAATTTAACATACACTTTGAAAAAATAAGTTGTTTCATTGTGATATTTTTGAAGCAGTTTTTTTTTCCAAATAATCCGCCCAGAAACATGAATCATATTTTCAAATTCTTGGAATGCATTTCCATGGTTTGTGTATGAGTTATGTTTAAATTTTAAACTTAAATAGCTTCCATGATACGGACCATTCCCAACAAAGTGGAAAACTCTTCCTCACCTATCTTGCAATATTGCTCTGTCACGAGGTACTGCTTGTGGGAATAGTTTAGTTTAGTTTAGTTTAGAGATACAGCGCGGAAACAGGCCCCTTCGGCCCAACGAGTCCCACCAACCAACGATCCTCACACACTGACACTATCCTACACACACTATCGACAATTTACACTTATACCTAGCCAATTAACCTACAAACCTGTACGTCTTTGGAGTGTGGGAGGAAACCGAAGATCTCGGAGAAAACCCACGCGGTCACAGTGAGAACGTACAAACTCCATATAGCACCCGTAGTCAAGATCGAACCCGGGTCTCTGGCGCTGCAAGCGCTGTAAGGCAGCAACTCTACTACTGCACCACCGTATATCCCTACTATATCTTAAGAATGAACCTATTCTATCTTAAGATAAGGTGATAAGATGACCTTATCTTCTTAGGTTAGAAGATAACCTAATGTCATCTATTACATTTATGAATATTCCATTTCCCTTTGATACCCCCCTTTTCCTCTCCTCCTTTTCCCCTTCCACCCACACCCCTCCCTCCAGTTATTCATTTCACTCCTCCTCCCCTCTCCTTATCTGACACCCTTTTGTCTCCTTTTCACCTCCAGCTATCTCCCAATCAAACCCCCCTCCCCTCACCTACGTCCACCTATCACTTAAAAAAAGACACAAAGTGCTGGAGTAACTCAGCTGGCCAGGCAGAATCTCTGGAGAAGGGTCTTGACCCTAAGCGTCATTTAAGCATCTGAAGTTCCTTGTGTCTCTACCTATCACTTGCCAGGTTTTCTCCTACCCATCATCTCTCTTTTCCGGCTTTTCACCCCCCACCACTCCAATCAGTCTGAAGAAGGGTCCCGGCCCAAAATGCCACCTGTCCATTCCCTCCCCAGATGCTGCCTGACCAGCTGAGTTGTTCCAGCACTTTGTCTTTTGCTCAATTCCAAATAATCTCATTGAGTCATAGAGTCTCCCAATGCGGAACAGGCCCTTTGGCCAAACTTGCCTACAACAGCCAACGTGTCCCATCTACACTAGTCCCACCTGCCTGCATTTGGCCCATATCCCCCTAAACATCCATGTACCTGTCTAAATATTTCTTAAACGTTGCGGTAGTACCTGCCTCAACTACCTCCCCCGGCAGCTCGTTCCAAACACTTACCACCCTTTGCGTGAAAAAGTTACCTCTCAGATTCCTATTCAATCTTTTCCCCCTCACCTTAAATCTATGTCCTCTGGTTCTTGATTCCTCTACTCTGGGCAAGAGACTCTGTGCATCTCTATTCCCCTCATGATTTTGTACACAATTTAGCAACTTGTGCAAGGAGGACAGTGGAGATCACTTGACAGTAGGATTGCCAAATGTCCCGTATTAGCCGGGACACCCCTTATTTTGGGCTAAATTTGTTTGTCCTGTATGGGACCGCCCTTGTCCTGTATTAGGTCCGGGGGGGCGCTGTAGGCCCAGACACTGTAGGTCCGGGGGCCGCTGTAGGCCCGGACTCTGTAGGCCCGGACAGTGTAGGCTAACGGAGTGTGTTCGGGGAGCGGGGCCGAGTGTGTTCGCCTAACGGAGGTTGCGTAGCAACCCGCCTCCCGGCCCGGGCAGCCGCCATTGGTGGAGCGGGAGCACATGGCCGCTGGCTGGGTGAGGTCACGTGGGGCACGGGCGGTGGCATCACATTTTGTCCCTTATTTTGGAGTTAGGAAGTTGGCAACCCTACTTGACAGTGAACCATTTGGGAAGTGGGTGATAGGAGCAAAGTGGGGAGGGGGAGCAGGGGGAGAGGAACAGTTTGAGTCAATGTACAATGAATGTTCTGAGTGGCCGTTTGGCAGATGAGGCAGTGAAGCCTAACACTGCTATTCTGTAGCCTCAAAGAAATCTTATCCAGACAGGACTATGAAATCTTGTGTGAATGTTTGTAGATGACTCATGCAATTTTTATTGCTGTGTTTGCTGCAGACAGGATGAAAGATACCTTGCCAATATTTGTCCACATTGCAAAACAGATGTAGAAATGAATGCGCCCTTTTGGTGTGAAGGGCAGTTTGTTCCCTTTTGGTTTCCTTTTGGAGAAAAAAATGTGCTTCATCTTCCAGCTCTGTTGATTTTTACATCTGTGTTAAAACAAAGCACTTCATTAATATTTGCAATGCATATGTTAAGGGTTGCATTTCACTTAAAGGTTGCGTATAAAAAAACATAGCTATTCATTCTTGGAGACCGAATGAAATGTTAGATTAGAAGTTTCTCCTGTGAGAGCAGGGGCACTAGAACCATGCAATGAGCTCTGACTGGACTATTGTTCAAAATGTATCGCTCTTTATCTGTTGCAGTTTGAGCTCATATGATAGTGTAGGAAGGAACTGCAGATTTTGTCTGAAGAAGGGACTTGACCAGAAACGACATCTATCCCCTTTTCTCCAGAAATGCTGCCTGACCCACTGAGTTACTCCAGCTTTTTGTGTCTATCTTCGGAGCTCATCCAATCGTTGCATTTCCAATTTACCTGTCGTCGTTAGCAATCACTAAAGTGCAGAGGTTGGCTGGTCATCATCACAGTGCTCTTTGAGGTCATCAAATTCAATGGAGACACAAGGGACTGTAGATGCTGTGGTAAAGTGGGAAATCTAACATTGAATTTGATCATGCAAAGTGCTGGAGTAACTCAGTGAGTCAGGCAGCATCGCTGGAGAACGTGGATAAGTGACGTTTTGGGTCAGGACCCGTCTTCAGACTGGGGTAAAAAGAAGCTTCATGTGTATCCACCTATTATTCGCTAGGTACAAATTAAGACTCATAGTGGTGGCATCACTCAGCGGGTCATGCAGCATCTCTGGAGTACATGGATAGGTGACGTTTCGGGTCGGGACCCTCTTCTGACTGATTGTGGTGGGGGGAGGGGGACATCCAGAAATGGAGTGGGGGCGGGATAAAGCCTGACAAGTGATAGGTGGATACAAGTGAGGGGGGGTTTTGGTAGGTTGGACAAAGGCCAGAGATGGTTGGACAAAAGCCAGAGACAAATAGATTTAGGTTTATTATTGTCATGTGTACAGAGGTACAATGAAAAGCTTTTGCTTGCATGCTACCCAATCAAATCAGACAATACTACACACAAATACAATCAAGCCAAACTCAAGCACAAAAGGTAGAGTAAAGAGGAGGGTACAGAGTTCACAAGTTCACGTTGTAGGAGTAGAATTAGGCCATTCGGCCCATCGAGTCTACTCCGCCATTCAATCATGGCTGAGAGAGCTGGATAGAGCTCTTAAGGATAGCGGAGTCAGGGGGTATGGGGAGAAGGCAGGAACGGGGTACTGATTGAGAATGATCAGCCATGATCACATTGAATGGCGGTGCTGGCTCGAAGGGCCGAATGGCCTCCTCCTGCACCTATTGTCTATTGTCTATTGTCTATTATCTCTGTCTCCTAATCCCATTTTCTTGCCTCCTTGGCACCCGCTCTAATCAAAAAATTGTCTATCTCTGCCTTAAAAATATCCACTGACTTGGCCTCCGCAGCCCTCTGTGGCAATGTGTTCCACAGATTAACTACTCTCTGACTGATGAAGTTCCTCCTCACCTCCTTTCTAAAAGAGTGCCCTTTAATTCAGAGGCTATGACCTCTGGCCCTAGACTCTCCCACCAGTGGAAACATCCTTTCCACATCCACTCGATCTATGGCTTTCATTATCATCATATCATATCATATATATACAGCCGGAAACAGGCCTTTTCGGCCCACCAAGTCCGTGCCGCCCAGCGATCCCCGTACATTAACACTATCCTACACCCACTAGGGACAATTTTTATTTTTTTTACATTTACCCAGCCAATTAACCTACATACCTGTACGTCTTTGGAGTAAGTTTCAATGAGGTCCCCCCTCAACCTTCTAAACTCCAGCGATAGAAGCCCAGTGCAGAGTATAGTTTCTAAGCATGGTAGCGTAACAGTTCCTGAGTCAAAGTCCAATGTCCAGTGAGTTCGGTAGGAGAATCGGGACAGTACCCAAGTTTAAGGAAGGATCATTTAGAAGGCTGATAACCGAAGGGAAGAAACTGTTTCTGGATCTGCTGATCTGCACTTATAAACCTCTGTATCTTCTGCCCGATGGGAGCGGGATTAAGAGGAACGGCTGGGGTGTAAATGGTCCTTGATTACATTGGCTGCTTTGCCAAAGCTGCATGAAGTGTTGATGGAGTCAATGGTGGGAGGTCTGCTCTGTGTGATGGGCTGGGCTACATCCACAACTCTGCAATTTCTTGCACTATTCGTCCCGGCACCCCGACAGTCCTTTCAGGTTGGGAAGAGTTTCACGTGCACCTCCTCCAACCTCATCTACTGTATCTGCTCTTCCAGATGTGGACTCCTATATACCCTCAAGACCAAGCACAGGCTCGGCAATCATTTCGCTGAACGCCGCCGCTCAGTCTGCCTTGGGCTACCTGATCACCCGGTTGCTAAACACTTTAACTCCCCCTCCCATTCCCACACTGACCTTTCTGTCATGGGCCTCCTCCACCAGCAGAGTGAGGTCTAACGCAAATTGGAGGAACAGCATCTCATATTTCGCTTGGGCAGCTTACAAACCAGTGGTACGATTTTTGATTTCTCTAACTTCAAGTAACCCTTGCTTTCCCTCTCACTCCGTTCCTCCCTCACCCTAGTTCTCTGACTAGTTTCACTGTTCTCCTGATTACTGTTTGTATGCCCCCTTGTCACCTTCCCCATAGCTAACAATGAACCATTCTACATTTCCTTATCATAGACAATAGACAAGAGGTGCAGGAGTAGGCCATTCGGCCCTTCGAGCCCATTCAATGTGATCATGGCTGATCATTCTCAATCAGTACCCTGTTCCTGCCTTCTCCCCATACCCCCTGACTCCACTATCCTTAAGAGCTCTATCTAGCTCTCTCTTTAATGCATTCAGAGAATTGGCCTCCACTGCCTTCTGAGGCAGAGAATTCCACAGATTTACAACTCTCTGACTGAAAAAGTTTTTCCTCATCTCCATTCTAAATGGCCTTCCCCTTATTCTTAAACAGTGGCCCTTGGTTCTGGACTCCCCCAACATTGGGAACATGTGTCCTGCCTCTAACGTGTCCAACCCCTTAATAATCTTATATGTTTCGATAAGATCCCCTCTCATCCTTCTAAATTCCAGTGTATACAAGCCTAGTCGCCCCAGTCTTTCAACATATGACAGTCCCGCCATTCCAGGAATCAACCTAGTAAACCTACGCTGCACGCCCTCAATAGCAAGAATATCCTTCCTCAAATTTGGAGACCAAAACTGATCTCCAATCGTCTGGACATCGAAGTAGACATCGTCTGCTTTGATCTGTCATTTCATTCCTTACCCTTCCATATCTCTAGACACCCCCTCCCCTGACTCTCAGTCTGAAGGAGGGTCTCGACCCAAAACGTCACCTATTCCTTCCCAGAGATGCTGCCTGACCCGCTGAGTTACTCCAGCTTTTTGTATCTAACGTATTTTACATACTGACCCCCCGTTCGAGATTCTCCAATAAAAGAAAACATTCTATCCACATCCACCAGTGTCCCTCAGGATCATGCAGGCTTATCTTTTAGTTGTAGAGTCATCAAAGGTACAAAAGTCTTGCTTATTGTCACCTGCACCAATTAAGGTACAGTGAAACTCGAATTACCACACAGCCATACTAAAATCAACAAGCCGCACAACTACATACAAGTTAACATAAACATCCACCAAAGCGGATTCCCCACATTCCAAACTGTGATGGAAGGCAATAAAGTCTAGGCTTCTTCCTCTTTAGCATGAAAGCAAGCCCATCTTGCTCACACCGACCAACACGTCCCATCTACATTAGTCCCAACTGCCTGCTTTTGGCCCATATCACTCTAAACCTATCCTATCTATGTACCTGTCCAGATGTTTCTTAAATGTTGCGATAGTGCCTGGCTCAACTACCTCCTCTGGTAGGGGTTGTTCCATACACACACCACCCTTTGTGTGAAAAAGCTACTGCTCGGACTCCTTTCCCCTTCACCTGAAAACTATTTCTATTATTTCCCTGTGAACATAGTCCATCCGTTCAACCGACACAAAGCTGGTATAGTGGCACAGCTTGTCGAGCCACTGCCTCACAGCACCAGAGACCAGAGTTCAATCCTCAACTCGGGTGTTGTCTGTGTGGAGTTAAGCTAAGTGTCAATGACCAGATAGTATATCTTATTTTGTTGCGTTTGTTAAAAAGCTATTTGTCAAAAAACAATCTGAAGAATAGTCCCAAACCAAAAAGCCACCTATATATGTCCTCCGGAGATGCTGCCAGACTCGTTGAGTTACTCCAGAACTTTGTGTTCAATGCACAATTCCAGCATTTGTGCAGTTCCTTGTTCCCCCGAAAAAAACCTATTGGAAAGATTTAGCACACGCACCTTTGCAATTATCTACATACATCTTTTTAATGAGGATTGCGGTGAGGGAAGCATTTTGGAATCTCAATGGCTTTTTCGAACAGAACGTTTGGACTTCCGTAGAATTCCCCTCATGGTTTTGTACTAATATTTGACCTTTTCCGGTGACACACTGTGGAAAAACAGGTGAAAATTACACGCAATATCGGGATGAATCTTTGTCATTACTGCTTGGTTGTATTCTACCAGTGCAGCTTCCCCACTTGTTCGAGCAGCCTCACAGCGTTGGTTGAGAATAACGCATGTTCATCTAGTTCTTTAGTTCTATCTAGTTTTTAAAAAAAAGGGGCAAAAGGTATTGGAGACAATATAATAATAATTGACAATATTATCAATTTAAAAATGTATGACTGTAAAGATGTAAACAGGTTATGTACCTATCTCCAATAAAAAATTTATTCAAAAAAAAAAAAAAAAAAAAAAAAAAAAAAAAAAGAGAATAACGCATGGAGCGGGTTTTGGGAGAAATAAGGGATGGACACGCCTCAAAGAAAAAAAGATTGTAGCTGATTCATAAAGCCCTTGAGCGCGAGATGAAAGCTGGTGATCAAGGTTTACGCTCGTTTTACTTGGATCGTGAACTATTGTTTCAGTTTTCTGTCCAATGCCAGATTAGAATCACTGCCAAATCTGTTTCTGCTAGGAATATCAATTTGAGTTTTAACACTGTATGTCTCTACTTCCAACACCGCTACTTCCTTGAGAAGGCTGAGGAAGTTCGGCATGTCCCCAACAACTCTCACCAACGTCTACAGATGCGCCGTCGAAAGCATCTTATCAGGATGCATCGCAGCATGGTTTGGAAACAGCTCCATCCAAGGCCGCAAGAAATTGCAGAGAGATGTGGAGGCAGCCCAGTTCATCACGCAAACCAACCTCCCTTCCATTGACTCCATCTACACCTCACGCTGCCTCGGCAAGGCCACCAGCATAGTCAAGGACAAGTCGAACTTCATCTTCTCCCCACTCCCATCGGGCAAATGGTATGGAAGTATGAAAACACACACTTCCAGATTCAGTTTCTTCCCATGCTACCACAACCAAAGAGCAGTCCTGAACTACCATCTTTCTTATTGGAAATCCTCCGACTACCTTTGGATCGGACTTTGCTGGCTTTATCTCGTACTACACGTTTTTCATGTTATTCCCTTTATTGTGTATCTATACACTGTGGATGGTCGATTGTAATCATGTATTGTCTTTCCGCTGACTGGCTCGCACACAACAAAAAGCTTTTCACCGTGACAATAAACTAAACTAATCTCTAACTAAACTGTAAAATGCAAGTGTGTGTAACCTGAATGCTATGTTATATAATATGTTCTATGCTAAGTAAAATGATTCGCATTGACTTAAAATGGACATTCTCTTTCTTCACAGTGTCAGCGGGGCAGATGCCGGGAACGTTATTAGACTCTTTGCTCCAGATATTGGAATGTTTGTTGCTGGCTTAGCAACATGGCTCCTCTGTAAAGGTTTAGTTCGACAAACAGCAACGGAAGACATGGCCCAGTACAACCCAGAGTTCCAGAATGAAGAACTGGTAAAAAACAAAACGCTTCTCCTTTTTCTTTACATCCAGTTTTCCCGAGCCTTTGGAAGAACCTTGTTTCCAAAGCCTTTGAGGTGCAATGTTACTTTTGTGGCCCATATGTTTATTCGGTCCATTAAAAGCAGATGGTTAGCAGGCCTACGTTTCAAGCTGTTGTGGTGATTGCACTGTCATGGTGGTGCTGACTGACTCTGAAAGCAGTCTGCCACGTCACTTTTGGTTTCTGTCAGCAGGCCCTAGGGTCGGAAAATTCAATTCGCTTAAAGTGAAAGTCAGTGAATGAAAATCAAACAATAATAGCTGCAGATACTGGGAATCCGAAATGGAAACAGAAAATGCTAGAAATACGCATTGGGGCAGTCAGCATCAGTGGAAAGAGAACGTCACTGTTTCAGAACAGCTACAATGGAGGTTCCTGAACCTGAATAGCTGAACTGTTTAGAAACAAGGAACTGGAGATGCTGGTTCACAAAGAAAAGACACAAAGTGCTGGAGTAACTCAGCATGTCATAGAGTCATACAGCATGGAAACAAGCCCAACTTGCCCACACCGGCCGACAGGCCCCATCTACACTAGTCCCACCTGCCTATGTTTGGCCCATATCCCTCTAACCATATCCTCTACATGAACCTATCTAAATGTTTCTTAAACTTTACGATAGTACCTGCCTCAACTACCTCCTCCGACAGCTTGTTCCATGTATTCACCACCGTTTGTGTAAAAAAATTACCCCTCATGTTCCTATTAAACCTTTCCCCCACTTTACTATAATCCTATGTCCTCTGGTTCTCGATTCCCCTACTCTGGGTAAGAGACTGTGTGTTTACCCAATCTATTCCTCTCATGATTTTGTACACTAGGTCAGGCAGCATCTCCAGAGAATGAGGATAGACAGCATCCCTGGAGAACATTGAATCGGTCTGAAGATGGGTCCCGACCCGAAACATCACCTATCCATGTTCTTCAGGGATGCTGCCTGACCCACTGAGTTACTCCAGCACTTTGTGTCTTAGATTAATTGTCTCTTTTTTCCACAGGTACTGCCTGAATGCAGCATTCTTTTTGTTTTGAATTATTATTGTGAAAATCAATATGCTGATGTGCTGTTGGTTAAGAGTAATGATAATTTTTCACCTACTTTTATCCTGGAGATAAATGCACAAAGTGATTATTGTGTGTAAGAATGGATAAATGTAACAGATTCCAATCACTGTTCCAAAGTAAAGTTTAGCTGTGTCTACATAACCCATTTTTTAACCTTCACTAAATGAGTCATTAACTGACCTTTACTGATGATACATATGATCTCCTGACCAAAGAGAGAGTCTTGCATTTACATCAAACTTTTTTAACACTCTTAGAAGGCCTCAAAGAGCTTTCTAGACAATGGACCACTTTGTGAAGTATATTCACTGTTGTAACACAGAACATCAAGAGGGATATCTCTTTGCGTTTCTCTCTCTAAAAATTGTGTTCCCCATGTCATGGAGCTGCTGTCTTCCAGCCCCAGTAACCTCGGTTCATTCCTGATCTCGGTTGCTGTCTATGTGGAGTTTGCATGTTCTCACTGTGACCACATGGATTACCTCTGATTCCTCCCACGTTCCACATTTGTAGATTAATTGGCCAGGGCGAAATGCTCCTTCTGTTGAGTTGATTGTAAGGTGGACGAGGAGTAGTGTAATATCGGCATGGACTTGATGGGCTGAAGGGCCTGTTTCTGTGTTGTGTGATCTTCCACTATCACGTCTTTGTACTTTGAACTCTTTGGACGTCAGTCTTGGTTCTGAGTAAAGGATTTTTTTTTAACTCTATGCTTAAATTTCTAGTGATTAAGATTAAAATATAAAAATAATTCAAAACATTTCTGTTCTCGGTTGCAATATACAAATCAGGCAACTGAACCAAGTAGAGTGCGGTCCTGACTACCATCTACTTTATTGGAGACCCTTGGACTATCTTTAATCGGACCTTGCTGGACTTTATCTCGCACTAAACATTATTCTATGTATCCTGCATCTGTACACAGTGGACTGCTTGATTGTAATCGTGTATAGTTTTTCGCTGACTGGATACCGCGCAACAAAAAAGCTTTTCACTGTACCTTGGTGCACGTGACAATAATAAACTACACTAAACTAAAATAAACTAAACTAAACTAAACTAGTCTTTTCCCTTAAAAAGGAGCCCCGGAAATTAAAATAACATGAAACACAATTTTATTGCTTCAAACTGATATATGAATTATTATCTGCAGGGGTTCTTGTTTTGAATTGGAGACTTAGAGTTATAGTCATACAGCACAAAATCAATCCCTTCGGCCCAACTCGTCCGTGCTGTGCAAGATGCCCCATCTAAGCTAGCTCCATTTACCCGTGTTTGGCCCATATCACAGGTAAGCTAAAGATAGTCACAAAATGCTGGATTAACTCAGCTGGTCAGGCAGCATCTCTGGAGGTGACGTTTCAGATCGGAACCCTTGTTCAGTCTTCAGTTGTAAACTAATTGCGCAAACTCTCAGGTAATATGCGCACAACTTTGTTTTTGACTGGGAGTATTTTTTACCACAGTGCAATCTGTCCCCGTTATGGGAGAGTCAGATATTGCAGGAACTCACACAGTGGCTGGGAAATTGTATAAACTTGGATGAACAAAGAGGAAGAAGCCAAGTATGAAAGAAAAACATAAGATAAGACAAAAGATATTGCACACAAGGGAATACAACTGAGAAAACAAAGAGAAGCTCTAGTTTATGTGTGTAAAAAATCCCTATAGTTCCCCTGGCATGGCATCTAGCTGCTAATTAAATAATGCAGGTGTTTTTGGCTCCAGTAAACCTACCCAAGTCCATTTTTTGGATGAGCTTCCAATGGATCAATGGTGCTTTATTTGTCAACTGCACAGTGAAATTCATTTTGCATCTACTACACATGCAGGCACCGCCATGTTTTGGTGCCATTCTTCAAAGTCCAAAGTCCGATTCGTCTGTGTGCTCGATGTACCGGAGCAGTTCCCGCAAACCGGTGTCCCTCTCCTCTTCTCGCCCGAGCAGGCCCCGGGGGCATGTCCTACAGCCGACCTTGAAGGTGCTGGAGGCATTACCCTGCCTTCTCACTGTGTGTGCTTTTCTGACATGAATTCTACTGCTATTACAGTTGCTTTTATGAGGCTGGTGCAGGGGGTGTTGTCCTGTGTCCCTTTTCTCTGATCATGGTTCGGGTGGTGCAGTAACACAGCACGAGAGCTGCTACCTTACAGCGCCAGACATGGGTTCAAACCTTACTACAGGTGCGGTCTTTGTGGAATTCGGAAGTTCTCCCCATGACCACGTGGGTTTTCTGCGGGTGCTCCGGTTTCCTCGCACATTTCAAAGAAGTGCAGGTTTGTAGGTAAATTCTGTAAATTGTAAATTGTCCCTAGTGTACAGGGTGATCGCTGGTCGGCGTGGACTCAGTGGGCCAAGGGGCCTGTTTCCAGCTGTATCTCTGTAACAAATATCAGTCGTGATCATATGGAATGGCAGGACAAGCTTGAAGGGATAGATGCTTACTCATAAAGTCTTACAGCACAATAATGGGCTCTTCAACCCACCACATCCATGCCGACCTTTCAGCCATAGTCATAGAGTTATACAACGTGGAAACAGGCCCTTTGGCCCAACTTGCCCACAGCGACCAACATGTCCCATCTGCACTAGTACCACATGCATGTGTTTGGCCCATATCCCTCCAAACCTGTCCTATCCACGTACCTGTCTAATTGTTTCTTAAACGTTGCTATAGTCCCTGTTTCAAATACCTCCTCTAGCAGCTCGTTCCATACACCCACGACCCTTTGTGCAAAAAAGTTACCCCTCAGATTCCTATTAAATCTTTCCAGCCTTCATCTTAAACCTGTGTCCTCTGGTTCTCGATTCCCCTCCTCTGGGCAAGAGACTCTGTGCATCTACCGGATCAATTCTTCTCATGATTTTATACATCTCTTTAAGATCATAAATAGCCCATCTGTACTAATCCCATTTGCCCTTATTAAGACCATATCTTTCTGTGACATGTCTGTTTAAGTTTCTACTTATGGCTCCACAGGTACTGATTCCAGATCTTGCATAAGATTAGAGTAGAATGGAAGGTTTATTTTCACCCAAAGAGCATCAGCACTGTCAAAGGATGCTGGAGGCTAAAGCATACAACACATTTTAAGAAGTACCAAAATGAGCACTTGTTGTGCCATAAGGTGGAATTACTGGGAATAACTATTTTCTGGATGGCTTGTCTTCTCCCTATCCCATAAATTTCTCTGATTCTTCCCGTTCTGGCAAAGGCACAGAGTTGGCACATGCAAGACCAGGTTCAGCTCTCACATCTGTTTCACATTGGCCCGTAGATATTTCAGCACGATTCATGTGGTAAGTACATCGTCCATATTTCAGCCTGAGGTATAATACTTTATTGGATTTAATTAACTTAGATCAACAAAAACGAAGGACAAAGTCGAGTATAGAAAAAGGCACAAACGATGTTTTAAAAAAAATTTGGAAATGGAAACTTTTAACTGTTGCATGAAAACAAACTAAAATGTCTCCATGTGTACTTGAAAGGGAGGGAGAGGGTTTATTTTCTATACTTTCTTTGTGCATTGTTAATTAGATATACAGAATATGCCCCAATCATAAATGTGGGACATAGGAATAGCCAGCTGGTGGAAGACCTTGACTTTAAACTGTTGTGTAAGATATTTTGAAGGCCATACCACAGAATGTTGCTGCATTAAATAAAAGGTAGTTCTCTTCCTGAATACACTTACTAAATCATTCAGGAGAATGATTTGGTTACAACGTGCTTTTCATCTTGTAGTGTACAATAGATGGTGTGTTTGAAGATTTATGGTTTAGTTTCATTTATTGTCACATGTTCTGGGGTACAGTGAAAAGCTTTGTATTGCATGCTAACCAGTCAGCAGAAAGCCAACACATTTACATTTGTGCCATCCGCAGTGCACAGATACGCGATAAAGGGAATAACGTTTAGTGCAAGATAAAGTCCTGTAAAGTCTGATTAAAGATAGTCCGAGGGTCTTCAAAGAGGTAGCTAGTAGCTCAGGACCGTTCTCTAGTTGCTGGTAGGATGGTTCAGTTGCCTGATAACAGCTGCGAATCTGAATCTGAACCTGAATCTAGAGGTGTGCATTTCACACTCCTGTACCTCTTGCCTGATGGGAGAGGGGGAAATGTTCTTCGTCTAACGGCATGGTGCATTGAGGTGACTGGCTTTTTAAATATGAAAAGCTGGTAAAGAAAGACCTATGAAATACATTGCTTGGATTGTTTAATGAGCAGAAAAATGTATTTAGAAATACCCCATTTTTCTGTGATACCCCTTCGATCACCTCTCCCTTACCTGTGCACCCCTCACCTTGATACACACCCATGTCTCCTACTGGATGGCACAGTGATGCAGCGATAGAGTTCCTGCCTTACGGTGCCAGAGACCCGGTTTCGACCCTGACTACAGGTGCTGTCTGTCACTGTATGTTCTCCCATTGGGTTTTCTCCGAGTGCTCCGGTTTCCTCCCACATTCTAAAGATGCACAGGTTTGTGTCTTTTGGCTTCTGTAAATTGTGATAATTGGCTTCCAGTGTGTAGGATCGAACTAGTGTACAGGAACTGCTGGTCGGCGTGGACTAAAATTGGAGCTAAATCAGGAGCTAAAATTGTCATGTCGCAAATGTAATGCTATGGTGGTCATGGGAGATTTCAACATGCAGGTAGACTGGGAAAATCAGGTTGGTAATGGACCCCAGGAAAGAGAGTTTGTGGAGTGCCTCCGAGATGGATTCTTAGAACAGCTTGTGCTGGAGCCTACCATCTGGCCACTAGAACATCTGGGAGATTGTTTGTATCCTCCTTACTGAAGACAGATTCAAACAATCTCCCAGATGTTCTAGTGGCCAGAGATCCTAGGGTGACAGAGGAACTGGAGGAAATCCACATTAGGCAGGAAAACGTTTTGGGTAGACTGATGGGACTCAAGGCTGATAAATCCCCAGGGCCTGATGGTCTCCATCCCAGGGTGCTTAAGGAGGTGGCTCTAGAAATTGTGGACGCATTAGTGATTATTTTCCAATGTTCTATAGATTCCGGGTCAGTTCCTGTGGATTGGAGGGTAGCTAATGTTATCCCACTTTTCAAGAAAGGAGGGAGAGAGAAAACGGGAAATTATAGACCAGTTAGTCTGACATCAGTGGTGGGGAAGATGCTGGAGTCAATTATAAAAGACGAAATTGCGGAGCATTTGGATCGCAGTAACAGGATCGTTCCGAGTCAGCATGGATTTACGAAGGGGAAACCGTGCTTGACTAATCTACTGGAATTTTTTGAGGATGTAACTAGGAAAATTGACAGGGGAGAGCCGGTGGATGTGGTGTACCTCGACTTTCAGAAAGCCTTCGACAAGGTCCCACATAGGAGATTGGTGGGCAAAATTAGAGCACATGGTATTGGAGGTAGGGTACTGACATGGATAGAAAGTTGGTTGACAGACAGAAAGCAAAGAGTGGGGATAAATGGGTCCCTTTCAGAATGGCAGGCAGTGACTAGTGGGGTACCGCAAGGCTCGGTGTTGGGACCGCAGCTATTTACAATATACATCAATGACTTGGATGAAGGGATTAAAAGTACCATTAGCAAATTTGCCGATGATACAAAGCTAGGTGGCAGTGTGAACTGTGAGGAAGATGCTATGAGGTTGCAGGGTGACTTGGACAGGTTGTGTGAGTGGGCGGATGCATGGCAGATGCAGTTTAATGTAGATAAGTGTGAGGTTATCCACTTTGGTGGTAAGAATAGGAAGGCAGATTATTATCTGAATGGTGTCAAGTTAGGAAAAGGGGACGTACAACGTGATCTGGGTGCCTTAGTGCATCAGTCACTGAAAGGAAGCATGCAGGTACAGCAGGCAGTGAAGAAAGCCAATAGAATGTTGGCCTTCATAACAAGAGGAGTTGAGTATAGGAGCAAAGAGGTCCTTCTGCAGTTGTACAGGGCCCTAGTGAGACCGCACCTGGAGTACTGTGTGCAGTTTTGGTCTCCAAATTTGAGGAAGGATATTCTTGCTATTGAGGGCGTGCAGCGTAGGTTTACAAGGTTAATTCCCGGAATGGCGGGACTGTCATATGTTGAAAGACTGGAGCGACTAGGTTTGTATACACTGGAATTTAGAAGGATGAGAGGGGATCTTATCGAAACGTATAAAATTATTAAGGGGTTGGACACGTTAGAGGCAGGAAACATGTTCCCAATGTTGGGGGAGTCCAGAACCAGGGGCCACAGTTTAAGAATAAGGGGTAGGCCATTTAGAACAGAGATGAGGAAAAACGTTTTTAGTCAGAGAGTTATGAATCTGTGGAATTCTCTGCCTCAGAGGGCAGTGGAGGCCAATTCTCTGAATACATTCAAGAGAGAGCTAGATAGAGCTCTTAAGGATAGCAGAGTCAGGGGGTATGGGGAGAAGGCAGGAACGGGCTACTGATTGAGAATGATCAGCCATGATCACATTGAATGGCGGTGCTGGCTCGAAGGGCCGAATGGCCTTCTCCTGCACCTATTTTCTATTGTCTATTGACTTAATGGGCCGAAGGGTCTGTTTCTCACTGTATCTCTCAACTAAACTAAACTAAACTATCCTGCCCTACTTTCCACCCTCCCCTAGCCCATCACCTTCCATCTATCTCCCTCCCTCTGGCTTTAGATTTCTCTCCTCGTCTTTCTTTATCTGACACCCTTTTGTCTCCTTTTCACGTGTAGTCATTGTCACGTACTCCACCCACTTCCAACCAATACCCCCCCATCACCTGAATCCACCTATCACTTGGATTTGTCCCGGCCCGAAGCTTCACCTATTCGTTCCCTCCACAGATGCTGCCTGACACCCGCTGAGTTACTCCAGAACTTTGTGTCTGTATTTAGAAATAATTAGACATTCGTTGAAACTACTACAGGGCAGAATAATAGAATTTGCCATTCAGATAGCTGAACATGTTACCCGCTGTTATCAGATTACTGAACAGACCACTCATGAACTATGGGTGTAGGGCCGATCTTCTAATCTACCTTATTGCGGCCCTTGCACTTTTTCTAACTGCACTTTCTCTGCAGCTATCCTTGATGCTGCCTAGCCCCACTGGGAATGATGAGACACAGATAACCTTTGTTATGACAGACAATAGGTGATGGAGGAACGGTGTCCATCATTGCCGATCGTCTGTTAGAACCGAGTGAGGGTTTTGCTCCGACGACTGAGCCATTAATCCATGAAACAACCAGTTGTTTTCAAATACAAAGTTCTTTTTACCAGCTATAAATGTATTTTGGTTACTGCGGTGCCACGGTGGCGCAGCGGTAGAGTTTCTGCCTTACCGCCCCAGAGACCAGTGTTTGATACTGACTACGGGAGCTGTCTGTACGGAGTTTGGATGTTCTCCCTGTGACCGTGTGGGTTTTCTCCAGGTGCTCCGGTTTCCTCCCACAGTCCAAAGACATTTAGGTTTGTAGGTTAATTGACTTCTGCAAATTGTCCCTGGTGTGTGGCATAGAACCAGAGTATGGGTGCTCACTGGGAATCACCCTGAATCACCCAGTGGATCACCCTGAGTCTCTAAACTAAACTCATGAGTCAGAAGAAGGGTTTCGACCCGAAACGTCACATATTCCTTGTCTCCAGAGATGCTGCCTGACCTGCTGAGTTACTCCAGCATTTTGTGTCTATCGAATCTACATTAAAGGCCGCTTGTTACAGAATCAGAGGGTGGGAGTGAAGGGTTGCTGTTCTGATTGGAGCCCGATGACCAGTGGAGTGTATCAGGACTGGGCCCACTACCTGAATGCTCAAATCACAGTGTACACAGCCCGTAATGGATGGTGAAAGATAGTCTAATCCCAGCATCTCTCTGTGTAAGCTATGGTTGTATTGTGAGCTGTACCGACTCCATTAGAATAGCATTAACTCCAATATTACTGCAGAATCACAAAATAAGATTAAAGCAAAACACTCTATGGGGAAGTATGTTCACTTTATCAGCCAATTGTACAATTCATCAAAAAGGCCCTTGGTAATAGGAAAGATCATTCTTAACAAGTCTGCGATGACTTCCACAGAGACCCGATGTTTCATTGGGAAGATATCTGATAACGTTCACGATTACCTAATCTCATTACCCCATTCAGTGAAGAAAGCCTTCTACCAGGGTCTGATGATTAGATTTCAATGTAAGAAATTGATCCCTGCTGTAGGGGGAGAAAAGAAGTACGAATAGCAAGGGTGGAGCAGCGGTGGAGTTGCTGCCTTACAGCACCAGAGACCCAGGATCGATCCTGACTACGGGGGCTATCAATGTGGAGTTTGAACGTTCTCCCTGTGACCACGTGGGTTTTCTCTGGGTGCTCTGGTTTCTTCCCACACTCCAAAGATGTCCAGGTTTGTAGGTTGATTGGTTCTCGTAAATTGCCTTCTACTGTGTCGGATAGGACTAGTGTATCTGGTTGGCACAGACTTGGTGGACCAAATGGCTGTTTCCACACTGTATTTCTAAACTAAGCTAAACTATATAAATAACTCATGGAAAACAGTCTTCCAGCTTTAAAAGATAGGTCATACCTGTTGACTTCTTTTGACCTTAACATATACAAGTGCTTTTTAAGGGATTGGACACGCTAGATGCAGGAAACATGTTCCCGATGTTGGGGGAGTCCAGAACCAAGGGCCACAGTTTAAGAATAAAGGATAGGCCATTTAGAACTGAGACGAAGAACATTTTTTTCACACACAGAGTTGTGAATTTGTGGAATTCTCTGCCTCAGAGGGCAGTGGAGGCCGATTCACTGGATGCATTCAAACGAGAGATAGATAGGGCTCAGGGCTAGCGGAATCAAGGGATATGGGGAGAAGGCAGGAACGGGGTACTGGTTGTGGATGATCAGCCATGATCACATTGAATGGCGGTGCTGGCTCGAAGGGCCGAATGGCCTCCTCCTGCACCTATTGTCTATGTATCTATATAATAGAATCAGGGAATGGTTGGCTTGATGCAGCAAAGTGGATCTTTTATAAAAGATCTGCTGTGATCTCATTGATTAGTTTAGCAAGAATAGCTACTCTTGCCTGTATTTCCCTTATTCTATCTAAACCATAGAACGGTTATGTCAGAGAGCACACACTGATTCAAATAAAACTCCAGCTTAAATCAAAAGAGCAAAATATGGAGCAGGTTAAGCAGAAGTTGGCTCTTCTATCTATCTATCTATCTATCTATCTATCTATCTATCTATCTATCTATCTATCTATCTATCTATCTGTCTGTCTGTCTGTCTGTCTGTCTGTCTGTCTGTCTGTCTGTCTGTCTGTCTGTCTGTCTGTCTGTCTGTCTGTCTGTCCGTCCGTCCGTCCGTCCGTCTGTCTGTCTCCCCCTCTTCCCCTCTTCCCCCTCCCTCCCCCTCCCTCCCTCCCTCCCTCACTCTCCCCCCCTCTCCCCCTCACTCTCCCCCTTTCCCCCTCCCTTCCCCTCCTCTTCCTCCCTCCCTCTCCCCCTCTCACCCCTCTCCCTCCCTCCCTCTCCTTCCCTCCCTTCCCCTCCTCTTCCTCCCTCCCTCCCTCCCTCCCTCCCTCCCTCCCTCCCTCCCTCCCTCCCTCCCTCCCTCCCTCCCCCCCTCCCTCCCTCCCTCCCTCCCTCCCTCTTCCTCCTTCCCTCTCCCTCCTCTTCCTCCCTCCCTCTCCCTCTCCCTCTCCCTCCCTCCCCCCCCCACCCTCTATGAGATTCAGGGAAGAAGGTTGTGAGAGTCGGGGCAGCAGTGAGAGGAAGGTCCCTCTGCCTCCTCACTATTTACAGCCTCCCAACCAAGCTTGCTTATTTATTCTTACTCTCTTACCCGCTCATCAATCCACACCAGTTTATTAATGCCAAGCCTCTGTGTTCCAATATTGTTCAATAACCTCTTGTGCAAACAGTTTGCAAATTTGATTGAAGATAATTTTATTTCCTGGCAAGATCCTGTCTGCTAAATACTGGAACGTGCTTGGGCTCCATAAAAGTGGTAGACCTCTTTGGAGATGCTCGGACTATCTTTAATCGGACTTTACTGGACTTTATCTAGCACTAAACGTTATTCCCTTTATCCTGTAGCTGTACACTGTGGATGGCTTGACATGTCTGTCTGTCTGTCTGTCTGTCTGTCTGTCTGTCTGTCTGTCTGTCTGTCTGTCTGTCTGTCTGTCTGTCTGTCTGTCTGTCTGTCTGTCTGTCTGTCTGTCTGACTGTCTGTCCTTTTTCTGACTGGATAGCACGCAACAAAAAAATGTTTTCACTGTACCTCAGTACACATTACAATAATAAACTTAACCCTAAACTCTGCTGTACGCCAATCTACTTCATGATGCCAATTTGTATCTTGGAGAACAAGTCGTTTAAATGTTTGAGCAAGGTGTTCCTGCTGGGCAGAGGCAACCAGTTTACCTGGTCACTGAAAACATGCTGAAATGTTTGAAAGGGAAAAGACTCAGGGGCAAGGAGCTGGAGTAACTCAGCGGATCAGGCAGCATTACCCGAAGAACATGGGTAGTCAACGTTTCGGATCAGTACCCTTCTTCGTCGCCCCGATGCAGGATAGTGTTAGTGTACAGGGATCGCTGGACAGCACGGACTCGGTGAACCGAAGGGCTGTTTCCGCGCTGTATCTCTAAACTAAACTAAGCTAACGGTGACATTCTGAACCATCACTGATCCATGAACTTGGGATGCTGTCTGACCCGCTGAGTTACTCCAGCACTTTGTGTCTTTTTCTTTAAACCAGCATCTGCAGTTCCTTGCTTCTACTAGGTAAAAGTATGTTTCTTCCTGATTTATAAACCAAGTTACAAGTTTAGGTTTAGCCTTATTATTGCCATGTGCACCAAGGTACAGTGAAAAGCTTTTGTTAGGATGCTATGAAACTAAATAGCCTTACAGCGAATGCAGCGCCGGAGACTCAGGTTCGATCCTGACTACGGGTGCCGTCTGTACGGAGTTTGTACGTTCTCCCCGTGACCTGCGTGGGTTTTCTCCGAGATCTTCGGTTTCCTCCCACACTCCAAAGACGTACAGGTATGTAGGTTAATTGACTGGGTAAATGTTTTTAAAAAACTGTCCCTAGTGTGTGTAGGATAGTGTTAATGTGCGGGGATCGCTGGGAGGCACAGACTCGGTGGGCCGAAGGGCCTGTTTCCGCGCTGTATCTCAAAATCAAAAAAATCAAAATATAATACTATATAGAAATAAATCAGATCATACTCCAGTACAATAGAGCAAGCAAAGGTAAGAACATTTTGGCACGCAGTACTTCCTCCATATTTATACTGTTCCAGTTTCAGTAATAACTGGGCTAAAGTGACTGCTATGCCTTCAAACAGAAGCAAAGTACTGCCGTTTCTAGAAACTCTAAAGGAAAGCAGAAACTGCTGAACATACTCAGCAGTTCAGGCACCCTCTCATGTATAAAGACCTGGATCACACCTTACTCATTTCTGTTTTCTGTTTTTGTTTTCTCGTTGCAGTCTGCTGCTTCAGAGAAAATCGTTTCACAGGCTTCTTTTCACCAGGCAAGCATTTTCTTTCAGACTGGTAAAGAGTCATAGAGTCACACAGCGTGGAAACAGGTCCTTCACCCCACGCTGACCAACATGTCCCATCTATACTAGTCCCACCTGCCCGTGTTTGGCCCATATCCCTCTAAACCTATCTTATCATGTACCTGCCCAAATGTTTTTAAACGTGTGATAGAAGCTGCCTCAATTACCTGCTCTGCAAGCCCATTCCAACCACTCACCACCCTTTGTGTATAAAATGTTGCCCCTGGGGTTCCTATTAAATCGTTGCCCTCTCACCTGAAACCTATGTCCTCATGATCTTGTGTCCCTTACTTTGGGTATAAAAGACTTTACCCTTACTTGGTTATAGCGGACAATAACAGCCAGCATGGTGGCGCAGCGGTAGAGTTGCTGTCTTACAGCATCAGAGACGCAGGTTCGACCCTGACTACAGGTGCTGTCTGTACGGAGTTTGCACGTTCTCCCCGTGGCCTGCGTGGGTTTTCTCCAGGTGCTCCGGTTTCCTCCCACACTCCAAAGATGTATGTGTAAATAAACCTATGCACAGTGCGAGCTCTCCAGCTGGCAATCGTTTATCCTTAATGCTAATTGAAAGCAAACAACATTCTGACGCCTCAGACTCCAGGACTGTAAAAATAAGTGATTGCTCATTCAAATATTGTTCGGATGTGGAGCGCTCCATCTGAAAAGCTGAGGGAAGAAAAAGCTCCCATTTAAGAATTTGGTGGCAGAATCTATATAATTGCACCAGAATCATGCCCTTGTCATGTCTTCGCCATTCGCCATCGCCCTGACCTCCCCCTTTCTGATACGGAACGGATTGTCCTCAACAGAGGCCTCACCTTCGTTCCCCTCCGCCCCCACCTCAACCAGTTCCGGGTCCACCACGACCTAGAGCTTTTCTTCCGTTGTCGCCTCCGTGCCTTTTTCTATGGGAAGAAGTCCTCACCACCCAGTGATGGCCCCTTCTCCCGTCACCACCAGCCCCCTCCTCTTGGACTCCCCAGAACGGCCTTCTACCCTCTATAGACCTCTTTATTTCTAACTGCCGGCGTGACATCAACCGTCTCAACTTTTCCACTCCCCTTACCTACTAAAACTGAACGTACAGCCCTCCGCTCACTCTGCAGCAACCCTGACATTATAATCAAACCCGCCAACAAGGGAGGAGCCGTGGTAGTCTGGCACGCTGACCTCTACCAGGCTGAGGCCAGGCGACAACTCTCAGACATCTCCTCCTACTTATCCTTGGACCATGACCCCACAGATGAGCACCAGGCTTTAATCTCAAACACCATTACTGATTTCACCACTTCTGGCTGTCTGCCCTCCACAGCTTCCAACCTTATCATTTCCCAGCCCCGCACAGCCCGTTTTTAACTTCTCCCCAAAATCCAGAAAACACAACTGCCCTGGCAGACCCATTGTTTCTGACCGCTCCTGTCCCACGGAAATGATTTCCACATACCTCGACTCCATCCTATCCCCCTGGTCCAATCTCTCCCGACCTATGTCCAAGATACCTCACACGCCTTTCATCTCTTTAATGACTTCGCTTTCCGAGCCCTCTCTCCCTCATCTTTACTATGGATGTTCAGTCACTCTACACCTCCATCCCCCACCAGGAAGGCCTTAAAGCCTTCCGTTTCCTCGACCGCAGAACCATCCAATTTCCCTCGACTAACACTCTACTCCGCCTAGCGGAGCTGGTCCTCACCCTCAACAACTTCTCCTTTGACTCCTCCCACTTCCTCCAAGGCATAGCTATGGGCACCCACATGGGCCCCAGCTATGCGTGCCTCTTTGTAGGGTACGTTGAACAATCCCTGTTCAAGGCGTACACTGGCACTATCCCCGAACTCTATCTCTGTTACATTGATGACTGTATCGGTGCTACCTCCTGCACCCATGCAGAACTCATGGACTTCATCAACTTCATCACCAATTTCCATCCTGCACTCAAATTTACTTGGACCATCTCCAACACCTCCCTCCCCTTTCTTGATCTTACAGTCTCCATCACAAGAAATAGACTATTGACTGATGTCTATTACAAACGCACTGACTCCCACAATTATCACGACTACCCACCCTAATTCCTGCAAAGACTCCATCCCCTACTCCCAATTGCTTCCATCTACGCCGCATCTGCGCCCAAGATGAGGTGTTCCATACCAAGATGTCCTCATTCTTTAAGGAACGGGTTTTCCCCTCTCCCATCATAGATGAGGGCGGCACGGTAGCGCAGCGGTAGAGTTGCTGCTTTACAGCGAATGCAGCGCCGGAGACTCAGGTTCGATCCTGACTACGGGTGCTGCACTGTAAGGAGTTTGTACATTCTCCCCGTGACCTGCGTGGGTTTTCTCCGAGATCTTCGGTTTCCTCCCACACTCCAAAGACGTACAGGTATGTAGGTTAATTGGCTGGGTAAATTAAAAATTGTCCCTAGTGGGTGTAGGATAGTGTTAATGTACGGGGATCACTGGGCGGCACGGACTTGGAGGGCCGAAAAGGCCTGTTTCCGGCTGTATATATATGATATGATATGAGGCCCTCACTCGTGTCTCCTCGGTACCCCGCAGCTCTGCTCATGCGCCCCCTTCCTCTAGTCGCAACAGAGACAGAGCCCCCTAGTCCTTACATTCCACCCCATCAGCCGTCGCATACAACACATAGTCCTCCGAAATTTCCACCACCTCCAACGGGATCCCACCACTAGCCACCCTTTCCGCCTTCCGCAGAGACCGTTCTCTCCGCAACTCCCTGGTTAACTCAGCCCTTCCCATCCAAAGTACCCCCTCCCCAGGTACCTTCCCCTGCAACCGCAGGAGATGCAACACCTGTCCCTATACCTCCCCCCTCGACTCTGTCCAGGAACCCCGACAGTCCTTTCAGGTTAGGCAGAGGTTCTCCTCCAACCTCATCTACGTATCCTCGGCATGATATTTGACTCTGCATTAAAATTTGATAAGCAAGTCAACGCTGTGGTAAAAGCCAGCTTCTTCCAACTTCGAACCATAGCTAAAATCAAACCTTTCCTCAAATTCAACGACACAGAAAAAATCATTCACGCTTTCATTTCCTCCCGCCTAGACTACTGCAACTCCCTATACACTGGGATCAGCCAATCTTCCCTGTCCCGCCTGCAACTGGTCCAAAACGCCGCAGCGAGACTCCTGACGGGTACCCGTAAAAGGGACCACATCACCCCGATTCTGGCCTCTCTCCACTGGCTCCCTGTACGGTACAGAATCAACTTCAAGCTCCTCCTATTCACGTATAAAGCCCTAAATGGACACTCCCCCCCCACATCAAAAATCTTCTAACCCCCCTCTCTAACTCCAGGTCCCTCAGATCGGCCGACTTGGGGCTATTCACTATCCCGCGGTCTAGGCTTAAACTCAGGGGTGACCGCGCTTTTGCGGTTGCAGCTCCTAGACTGTGGAACAGCATCCCTCTCCCGATCAGAACTGCCCCCTCCATCGACTCCTTTAAGTCCAGGCTCAAAACATATTTCTACTCCCTAGCGTTTGAGGCTCATTGAGGAGGCGCTGTGAACTGTTTGCGTGCTACTGTATGTTTTCATTTTTTTTTTCTATTGGAACCTAATCAAATGTACAGCACTTTGGTCAACGTGGGTTGTTTTTAAATGTGCTATACAAATAAAATTGACTTGACTTGACTTGACTTGACTTAGTTCAAGATGTGGACTAGTGTACATCCAAACGCAAACTGGGCGATCGTTTTGCGGAACACCTTCGCTCAGCCCACATGAACCAACCAACCTGATCTCTCGGTTGCTGGACACTTTATTTCTCCTTCCCATTCCAACACAGACCTTTCTGTCCTTGGTGTCCTCCATCGTCAGAGTGAAGCTAAACGCAAATTGGAGGAACAGCATCTCATATTTCGCTTAGGCAGCTTACTGCCCAGTGGTATTTGATTTCTCTCACTTCAGGTAGCCCTGGCATTCCCTCCCCCACCCAATTCGCACTAGCTTCGCATTTTCACCCTACAAACAGCTTACAATGGCCTTGTTCCTTTATTATCGTTACTTTTTTGCATATCTTTCATTCATTGTTCTTTATCTCTCCACATCACCGTCAATACCTCTCGTTTCCCTTATCCCGAACCAGTCTGAAGAAGGGTCTCGACCCGAAACTGGAATTTAGAAGACTGAGGGGGGATCTTATAGAAACATATAAAATTCTTAAGGGGTTGGAGAGGCTAGATGCGGGAAGATTGTTCCCGATGTTGGGGGAGTCCAGAACCAGGGGTCACAGCTTAAGGATAAGGGGGAAGTCTTTTAGGACGGAGATGAGAAAACATTTCTTCACACAGAGAGTGGTGAGTCTGTGGAATTCTCTGCCACAGAAGGTAGTTGAGGCCAGTTCATTGGCTATATTTAAGAGGGAGTTAGATGTGGCCCTTTTTGCTAAAGGGATCAGGGGGAACGGAGAGAAGGCAGGTACAGGCTACTGAGCTGGATGATCAGCCATGATCATATTGAATGGCGGTGCAGGCTCGAAGGGCCGAATGGCCTACTCCTGCACCTATTTTCTATGTTTCTATGTTTCTATGTTTCTATGTGACCAGTAGAGACATGACAGATGGAAATTAATCCAAGCCTATGTGAAGTTTTGCACTTGGGGGGGGGTTCAAATGTAAGCAGAAAATATACAATTAATGGCATGACCCTTAACGGTCATTAATGTACAGAGGGATCTTGGGGTCCAAGTCTTTAACTCTCTGAAAATGGCAACACATGTTTCATTGGTCGTGACATGGAGATTGAGAGCCAGGAAGGCACGATGCAGCTTGAAAGGACTTTGATTAGGCTGCATTTGGTTTATTGTGCACAGTTCTGGTACCCCATTACGGGAAGGATGTGGGGGCCTTGGAAAGGGTGCAGGGAGGTTAACCGGAATAATGCCTGGATTACGGGATATTCGTACAGGGAAGGGTTGAACAGGCTTGGATTGCTTTCTCTGGAACACCAGAGGTTGTGGGGAGACCTGATAGAAGTATATAAAATTTGGGAGAGGCATAAATAGGGTAGGCAGTCAAGATGGCAAAATCAAATACTGGAGGGCAGAGCTTTAAGGAAAGAGTGGTTGAATTTAAAGGAGAGGAGCGGGGCAAACCTTTTACATGTTGGGTGGTGAGTGCCTAGAGAGCGCTGCTGGGAGTTGACAATAGACAATAGACAATAGACAATAGGTGCAGGAGTAGGCCATTCGGCCCTTCGAGTCAGCACCACCATTCACCGTGATCATTTCTGATCATCCACAATCAGTACCCCGTTCCTGCCTTCTCCCCATACCCCTTGATTCCGCTAGCCCTGAGCCCTATCTTTAAAATGGTGAAGGGCCATTTTACAATCTCATTTTTGGAGATTATCTCTCATGAATATGGAACATAGATCAGCCCAGCACTGGAACAGGCCACTTAGCCCACGATGTCCGCGCTGAACTTGATGCCAGGTTAAATTAATCCCCTTTGCCTGCGCCTCTTCCCAGCCAACAATGGGCCATCATGGGCTCCACTCTTCCTTGGTCATCTGTTGTCAGCCCTGATCTGTTCAGGTCTTTTCCTTCCTCCAGTTCCCCCCTCCCACACCCTCTACTTTCAGTCTAAAGAAGGGTTCTGACCCGAAACGTCACCCATCCTTTTTCTCCAGAGGTGCTGCCTGACCCGCTGAGTTACTCCAGCACTTGGTGTCTATCAACAACAAACCCCAACTGCAGAGACATAGTAGGCCAATGGTTCAATGGTACTTTATTGTCTCATGTACCAAGGTACAGTGAAATTTGTTTTTGTATACAGTTCAGTACAAGCATCACTATACATAAGCACCTCTTAGGTACAGTACGCAAAAAGGAATAGTTCACTGAGACAGTATACGGACTCGCCAGGTGTGGCGCTATTTCCAAGTCCCAGTTGTTATACGTAGGGTTCACAACCTGACCGTGAAGGCCTGTTGACGTTGCAGGGTTTGCCAGGCCAAGCGTAGCCATTGGTGTCCTCCTGCCGCTGCTCCACCGCTCTGTGCCGCTGCTGGCCGCGTCCGGTCCACATGTCAGGCCTCTTGGAACAGGGCCTGGTCCAGCCGAGCCCCAGGCTGCTGCGGGGCCTCCAGCGGCCCACACTACCATCGTGGCAATGCACTGCACTACCTCCCGCAGCCAGTCCGGTTACCGGCCCTCTGTGCCAACTCCCTCTTCGCCAGTCCTCGGGGCGGGCAGGGGCCGGGTTCAGTGGCTTCCTTATCCCGGTGAGTTCCCGGTTCCGTGGTGAGTCAGCCAGGTCTGCTGTCTGGACACGGCCACAAATCACCGGGAGACCTCCTCAAATGAATAGGAAAAACACAGAAACACCAGTCTAGAAGTTCAAAGACAAACACATAAAAACTAAAACAAAGGCCATTAGGTAGGTGCCTGTTGGTGGGAAAAAAACTGTCAAGGATCATTTTTTAAATTTCTGGCAGCCACTATCCTGCCTTCTTATTAAGCTAAGCGTATTAATACAGGAAATAAGGTTGGTATCATTAAGATATTTACAAATTACAAAATATGCCACAAAAATGCAGTTCGTGTGAATGGCAAGATTTAATGTTTTTGCAATTACTACAGCAATATTTTCAGTTGAAAGCCTCAGTATTAAATTCCTGGGTAGAGTGAAGAGACTCAACAAAGAGTGCAGTGTGTATTAGGCAGGTTACTTTATGCCTGCAGCTACCAGCTTTTTTTGATTGATAAAAGGGTCTAACATTGACGGGCGGCACAGTGGCGCAGCGGTAGAGTTGCTGCCTTACAGCGCCGGAGACCCGGGTTTGATCCTGACCACGGGTGTGTGGGTGCTGTCTGTACAGACTTTGTACGTTCTCCCTGTGATTTCTCGTGGATTTTTTCCGGGTGCTCCACTTTTGTCCCACATTCATATTTATATTTCATATTTCAGATACAGCGCGGAAACAGGCCTTTTCGGCCCAACATGTCCGCACCGCCCAGCGATCCCCGCACATTAACACTATCCTACACACACTAGGGACAATTGTTTACATTTACCCAGTCAATTAACCTACATACCTGTACGTCTTTGGAGTGTGGGAGGAAACCGAAGATCTCGGAGAAAACCCACGCAGGTCACGGGGAGAACGTACAAACTCCTTACTGTGCAGCACCCGTAGTCAGGATCGAACCTGAGTCTCCGGCGCTGCATTCGCTGTAAGGCAGCAACTCTACCGCTGCGCCACCGTGCCGCTGTCCAAAGACGTTCATGCTTGTAGGTTGACACAAATGCTGGGGTAATCAATTGGCATCTGTAATTTGTATATTGTCCCCAATGTGTAGGATAGTGATAGGGTACGGGATGATCAATGGTCGGCACAAACTCGGTGGGCCAAAGGGCCTGTTTCTGCGCTGTATCTCTAATGGCTACATTGATGGAACATGGCAAGATTTAATGAGAATGGAGTTGGACTCCATTGCACCAGATTCCAGACAGAATATGGATTTGGGATGAATCAATTATAGACATCTGTTCTTTCACTGTTCCTATAAGGAACCGTGTATAACCAAGACCCATTATAAAGAGGTCCGTAATAACGAAGGTAGACTGTATTTAGATTTTCCACCACCGTGGATGTGGATTAAAAAATATTATCTGGGGTTAAAAAGTGATCAGGTTCGTAGCGCAGGTATCACAAAATGCTGGAGTAACTCAGCGGGTCAGGCAGCATCTCAGGAGAGAAGGAATGGGTGACCTTTCGGGTCGAGACCCTTCTTCAGACTGATGTCAGGGGGGGTGGGACAACGAAAGGATATAGGTGGAGACAGGAAGACAGTGGGAGAACTGGGAAGGGGGAAGGGAAGAGAGGGACAGAGGAACTATCTAAAGTTAGAGAAGTCAATGTTCATATCGCTGAGCTGTAAGCTGCCCACGCGAAATATGAGGTGCTGTTCCTCCAATTTGCGGTGGGCCTCACTATGACACTGGAGGAGGCCCATGACAGAAAGGTCAGACTGGGAGTGGGAGGGGGAGTTGAAGTGCTCAGCCACCGGGAGATCAGGTTGGTTAAGACGGACTGAGCGAAGGTGTTGAGCGAAACGATCGCCGAGCCTGCGTTTGGTCTTGCTTCATATTCACAAAATGTTGGAGTAACTCGGCAGATCAGGCAGCATCACAGGAGAGAAGGAATGGGTGGCGTTTCGGGTCGAGACCCTTCTTCAGACTGATGTCAGGGGGGGCGGGACTGTGGTGCTAGTGCAAGCAGTAAATGAAGCAGTGAATATGTTTGTTTAGGTTATAAAAATAATTCCAAAGCATTTAATGGTGCTATGAACTCATTCTTTAACCTCCTCAAGCAAGCAGACAAATCCTTTGGCAAGGAAACTTGGCGTTGTTTCTCCATTGGGGGAAAAACACACTCAAACCTTTTAAAGCCTCACATTCTTTCTTCCACAAAGCTCTCCACATACTCTTAATGGTACCCAGGGATAGCAATAGTCTGTTGGATGAATCCCAATAAGAAGCAGGAGGAACTATTGCAGGAGGGCTGGAGGGTTCGTGGTGATTTAAAACTAAACCAGAAGATGCTGTAAATGTCCAGCAGTAGTTTTAGTTCAGTTTAGTTTAGATACAGCACAGAAACAGGTCCTTCAGCCCACCGAGTCCGCACCGACCACGCTCCCCACAAACTAACACTATGCTTCACACACCAGGGACAATTTACACTTGCACCGAGCCAATTAACCTACAAACCTGTACGTCTTTGGAATGTGGGAGGAAACTGAAAATCTTGGAGAAAACCCACGCAATCACAGAGAGAACATACAAACTCCTTACAGACAGCACCCGTAGTCGGGATCGAACCCGGGTCTCTGGCGCTGCAAGTGCTGTTAGGCAGCAACTCTGCCGCTGCGCCACCGTGCATAGTGTTATCAGTACTAGCAGTGCTACCATAGTTCTATCAGTACTAGCAGTGCTACCATAGTGCTATCAGTACTAGCAGTGCTACCATAGTGCTATCAGTACTAGCAGTGCTACCAAAGTGCTATCAGTACTAGCAGTGCTACCATAGTGCTGTCAGTACTAGCAGTGCTACCATAGTCCTATCAATACTAGCAGTGCTACCATAAGGCTATCAGTACTAGCAGTGCTACCATAGTGCTATCAGTACTAGCAGATAAAAATGCAGAAATTGTGTTTCAAATGTTAGGGTGACACGGTGGCAGAGCCAGTAGAGCTGCTGCCTCACAGCACTAGAGGCGGTTTCAATCCTGACCTCGGGAGCTGTCTGTGTGGAGTTTGCACGTTCTCGCTCTGACCACATAGGTTTCAATCGAAGGTAGACACAAAATGCTGCAGTAACTCAGCGGGTCAGGCAGCATCTCGGGAGAGAAGGAATGGGTGACGTTTCGGGTCGAGACCCTTCTTCAGACTGATGTCAGGGGAGGGAGCAGGACAAAGATAGGATGTAGTAGGAGACAGGAAGACTAGTGGGAGAACTGGGAAGGGGTGGGGAAAGAGAGGGACAGGGGAACTATCTGAAGTTTGTAGCTTAACTTCAGATAGTTCCTCTGTCCCTCTCTTTCCCCTCCCCCTTCCCAGTTCTCCCACTAGTCTTCCTAGTGCACCCTGACATCAGACTGAAGAAGGGTCTCGACCCAAAACGTCACCCATTCCTTCTCTCCCGAGATGCTGCCTGACCCGCTGAGTTACTCCAGCGTTTTAGGTCTACCTTCGATTTAAACCAGCATCTGCAGTTTTTTGTCCTACATAGGTTTCAATGGTTCAGTGGATCTTTATTTGTCACGTACGCAACTGAACAGTGAAATTATTTTTGCATATTTACACGTGTACCGCCGCCATGTTTTGGCGCCATTTCTACAGTCCAAGGTCCGGTCTGCCCACGTGCTTGGTCTACTGGAGCAGTTTACGATCCAAGTTAAGCCCCAGGCTCCTGCAGGGCATTCCTCTGTCCTCTTCAACCGGATCGGCCCACGAACTGACATCCCTCTCCTCGCCCGGCCATCTTTGTCTCCCAGGGACGCCTTCTGCAGCCGACCTTGAAGGCACTGAAGGCATTATCCCGGTTCACCCTCCCACTGACCAACTCCGGGTGCTCCAGTTTCCCCCCACGATCCAAAGATGTTCAGGTTTCCAGTTAATAACCTCGAAGGTATTTATTCACAAAATGCTGGAGTAACTCAGCAGGTCAGGCAGCATATCAGGAGAGAAGAAATGGGTGACGTTTCGGGTCGAGACCCTTCTTCAGTCTGAAGAAGAAGAGTCTAACTCAACCTGCTGAGTTACTCCAGCATTTTGTGAATAAATACCTTTGATTTGTACCAGCATCTGCAGTTATTTTCTTACACTAGTTAATAACCTCTGTCAATTGTCCTTTGTGTGTTGGTCGTGGATACGAAAATGATCTAATATAGAAATAATGTAAATGGGTAATCAGTGGCTGATGGGGCGAAGGGCCTGATTCCATGCTGTGTTTTTGAATCTATCAATTCAGTCAATTTGAAGAGGTGAATTTAGACTCATAGTGTGGCGGCTCCCAAGGGTCGGGCCATACCACTACTGACCCCTCGGCACGGAAATGGACCAGTCCAGGGGGGCGGTCCGGTACTACATATATAAGGACAAGGTTTTGGGCGCGAAGCCATTCCGGCAGACTCGACCCGTCTGATAACCGTGTAATAAACCATAACGCCCCAAAATACCCGGCTCCTTGCCTTTATTTCGGGCCTCTACCGACGCGCCACAATAGTGTCATAGAAACAGCACAAAAACAGGCCCTTCAGCCCATTGAGACCATGCTAACCATCAACCACCTATTTGCACGAATCCTACCCCAACCCATTTTATTCCCCACATATTCTCATCAATTCCTCCCACGTTCTACCGTTCACCTACACTTAGGGGCATTATATAGTGGAATTGGTGGAAGTCGGTGGGGATAATAGAATTGGATTAGTGTGAACGTGTTTGGTGGTCAGCATGGACACAGGGCAAATAGGGCCTATTTCCGTGTTGGTGAATCTCTGAGAGAAGGTGGAGCATTAATGGGTGCTGGAAAGGAGCTCTTTTGGAACTCCATGTTAATGAGGAGTGATAGAACAGGGAGTACAATTAAGTGAGGGAGCTTTCCATTAAGTGACATTGGAGAGTGAGTTTAAGGAGACTTCTTCTCTGGACTTGAAGCTGTTAAGAGCAGCAGAAAAAGTCCTGAAGTTTTACTTTTAGAGATAGAGTGTGAAAACCAGGCCCTTCGGCCCACCGAGTCCACACCGACAAACAACCACCCATACACTAGTTCCATCCCACACATTAGAGACAGTTTTGTACATAAACCAATTAACTGACAAACTTGCACATCTTTGGAATGTGGGAGGAAACCAGAGCACCTAGAGAAAACGCATACGGTCACTGGGAGAACGTAGAAACTTCATTCAGCACCTGTAGTCAGGATCTAACCTGGGTCTCTGGCACTGTAAGGCAACAACTTTACCGCTGTGCCACTGTGCTGCCCACTTCCAACATAATACCAGGATTCCAGGGTATAATTGTTCACGAAAATACACAATTACATAAAACATCTGTTATTTAAATTGATTATTTTTAGTGGCAAGAAAAATGAATCCAACGCTTGGAACGCAGTTTGGCGCAAAGCGGTTAAGATGTAGAAACAAGGAATTGTAGATGCCGGTTTACACAAAGGTACTGTAGTAACTCAGTGGGTCAGGCAGCATCTCTGGATAACATGGATAGGTGATGTTTTGGGTTGGGACTCTTTTGAAGGAAGGTCCCTACCTGAAACATCACCTATCCATGTACTCCAGAGATATTGCCTGACCCGATGAGTTACTCTGATACGTTGTGTCCTTTTATGGTGGTTATGATATTGGATAAATGTCTGTACAAGTCTCTAGACCATTGACCTGGAGAGAGGAGTTCATCTGCCCATTCCCCAACAACTCCCTTCACCTTCCTTCCCACATCTCCACTCCAACTCCCTTTCTACTCCCCCCACTGCCTTCCTGTGACACCCGGGGATTGTAAATTTGTAATTAAATAAATCTGGAATGAAAATCCACTATCGGTAATGAGTCTTCAGAGGTTGTTGAATCTTAACTGGTTCCACAGTTCATAGTGAATTAGCAGTCCAATAAGTTAACTTTGGGCCGCACGGTGGCGCAGCGACCCAGTTGCTGCCTTGCAGCGCTCCGATTTCTTCCCACACTCCAAAGACAGCAGATTTGTAGATTGACACAAAATGCTGGAGTAACTCGGCGGGACAGGCAGCATCTCTGGAGAGGAGGAATGGGTGACGTTTCAGGTCGAGACCATTCTTGATTGGCTTTGGTAAAAATTGGAAAATTGTCCCTAGTGTTAGCATATGGGGTGATCGCTGGTCAGTGTGGACTCTGTGGGCCGAAGGGCCTGTTTCTGCACTGGATCTCTAAATTAAAGACCCCCCTCTCATTGCACAGTTCCCATTTTAGACCAGCCTGTTCCTTTAGCGGCTCCTCAATGCACTAAAAAAAACATTCTGCAGAGACCGTTCCCTCCGTAACTCCCTGGTCCACTCGTCCCTTCCTACCCAAACCACCCCATCCCCGGGCACTTTCCCCAGCGACCGCAGGAGATGCAACACCTGTCCCTTTACCTCCCCCCTCAACTCCATCCAAGGACCCAAACAGTCTTTCCAGGTGAGACAGAGGTTCACCTGCACCTCTTCCAACCTCATCTATTGTATCCGCTGCTCTAGATGTCAACTTCTTTACATCGGCGAGACCAAACACAGGCTCGGCGATCGTTTCGCTCAACACCTTCGCTCAGTCCGCCTTAACCAACGTGATCTCCCAGTGGCTGAGCACTTCAATCCCCTTCCCACTCCCAGACTGACCTTTCTGTCATGGGCCTTCTCCAGTGCCATAGTGAGGCTCACCGGAAATTGGAGGAACAGCACCTCATATTTCGCTTGGGCAGCTTGCAGCCCAGCGGTATGAACATTGACCTCCAACTTTAGATAGTTCCTCTGTCCCTCTCTTCCCCTCCCCCTTCCCAGATCTCCCTTTATCTTCCTGTCTCCACCTATATCCTTCCTTTGTCCCGCCCCCCTGACATCAGTCTGAAGAAGGGTCTCGACTCGAAAGGTCACCCATTCCTTCTCTCCTGAGATGCTGCCTGACCTGCTGAGTTACTCCAGCATTTTGTGATTAAAAAAAACATCTTGTACATCCTCCAGGAATTTATCATGCACTGTTTTGAATTATTATTTTATTTTAGCAGGTCCATAAATAGATTAAAATCACTCATTGTTGCTTTGGTAACTTTTATACATATTGTAGCGACCATAGAGAGTGGTCCTAGATGTTGAACCCTCAGATTGGCCAGCAGGGTCACGTGTGGGTGCGACCGTAGGGATTGGTCCAGGGAGTGAGACCGCTGATTGGACAGCGTCGTCACGTGTGGTTTTGACGCCCAAAGCAGTCAGTTGAGAGACTCCATCGAAGTGAACAGTTAGTTTTAATGGTTGTCTGCAATCTCGTTATGTAAACTTTGTGATCGAATATTGCTGTCGCAATAAACTTCTTCAACAAAGAACGAGCCTCCAGACTCGCCATGATATATCCTTAACCTCCTTTCTAAAATAAAGTGCATGTAAATGTGTAGAATATTCTACTGGACCCACTTGGATTGAACTAAAGGCAATACCTAATGTCTTAAACTTAGGACCTCATCATTACCCATGCCTTTTAACTGTTTAGTTTGTCTGAACCTCAATTTTATTTAAATGTAGTTTAGTTTAGTAAAACAGCATGGAAACAGGCCCTTTGGCCCACTGAGTGCACCAACCATCATTCACCAGTTGTGTTAACCCAGTTTTGTATCTTACACCCTAGGGGCTATTTACAGAAGCCAATTAACCTAGAATTAACCTGCACATCTTTGGAATGTGGGAGGAAACCGGATCTCCCAGAGAAAACCCTATGCAGTCTAAGGGAGAACGTACAAACTCTGTACAGACAGCACCTGTAGTCAGGATTAAACCCAGGTCCCTAACGTTGTACGGCAACAAGGCTACCAATGCACCACTGTGCTTTGCTGTTTCATGTAATTCTCTGTCATTTTATTCATCCCCAAATTTATCACTTCTCATTGCTCCCCATTAGGATTTATGTGACATCTATCCACCCAATCCACCCAAATCTTTAGAAGGGAGATGGGAAGGAATTTCTTTAGTCAGAGGGTGGTGAATCTGTGGAATTCATTGCAACAGAACGCAGTGGAGGCCCAAGTCCATGGATATTTTTAAGGCAGAGATTGACAGATTCTTGATTAGTACGGGTGTCATGGGTTACGGGGAGAAGGCAGAAGAGAGAGTGGAAGATAGATCAGCCATGATTGAATGGCAGAGTAAACTTGATGGGCCGAATGGCTGAATTCTGCTCCTATAACATGAACGTGAACAATGTATGAACTAATTTATTTCCAGTCCGTCAGTCTGAAGAAGGGTCTTGATCCGAAACGTCACCAATTCCTTCTCTCCCGAGATGCTGCTTGACCCGCTGATTTACTCCAGCATTTTGTGTCTACCTTCAATTTATTCCCTGACGTTGCTTATAGTCTGCATTTAGCTATGTTCATCTTGTTCTTTGTCTGCTGGGTTCAGAAACGTTTGGACAATCCTCTGTGGTTCTTTCCCACCTAAACATTGAGTGACTGATGTTGGGACATTCACAGTAAAATGGAGTTTCTCACTCCAGTGGCCAGTTGTACCGAATATTGATGTGGGTGAAGTCATTTAGCATTTCTCTTGTTCAATAAAGAACATTCGAGCGCCATAAATTCACACAGTGCGGAAACAAACCCTTCGGTTCAACTTCTCCATGCGACCAAAATGCCCCACCTAAACTAGTCCCATTAGCCTGCATTTCACCCCTCAGCCTACTGCGCTCCGGGGATTAAAGCCCTAACTTGCCCAACCTTTCCCTATAGCGCAAGCCCTCGAGTCCCGGTAACACCCTCATAAATCCTCTCATGCACTCTTTCCAGATTAATGACATCCTTCCTACAATAGGGCGAGCAGAACTGAACACGATACTGCAAATGCGGCCTCACCGATGTCCGGTATAACATTAATATGAACTTGCTATAGCAATCCATCTCTGACCATCCCTTCCAATATAATAGTAACATTTTTCTTGGATCTAAGATTTGTGCAATGGAAACATGCAATATCCAGTGGCCAGCTAATAAAGCCAAAGAAAACTATTGTGTTTAAACTGTATAGATTACATTTGCTACTGAACTAATCTGCTTCCACCCACTTTATGTCAATTCTACAGTCGAGGATTATGGAGCAAGTACATGGCGCTAGTCCAGACAGATTTGGTTTAATGCAAGCTTACCACTTAAAGCAAGTCACTGGTACCATGGACATCACTCTGGGCTATGAACCAGTATTACAATATCCATTTTAATATGATGAAATTTTTTTGTTTGGAACTCAGACAGCAACTCATCAAACAGCTTTGTTTTTCTTTAAAAAGCAACAATCTGTGTTTATCTCTTCAATGTCAGAACAATGGTTACTAAATGTGCAGGTTTGCTTTCCATAATAAGGTATAATTTAAGGGACTTCTTGTGCTACAACGCCATTGGGAAATGTTGTACCCATGATGGAATAATAACACTTAGCCCTTGATATTTTTTCCGTCCAATTAATGAAAATATTAAAGATAGACACAAAGTGCTGAAGTAACTCAACGGGTCAGACAGCATCTCTGGAGAAAAGGAATAGGTATTTCGGGGCGGAACCGTTCTTCAGACTCAAGACTTTGTGACTTCAAGACATTGAGACTTTCAGACTTTGTGTCCATCTTCGGTATAAACCAGCATCTGCAGTTCCTTCCTACACATAATGTAAATATTACATGGAGCAAACTTAAAGTTTCCTGATTCCTAATCATGGGACAGGAAAAATTTAGAGGGATCTGGGCCAAACGCGGCAAAGGTATGACTAGCGTAGATGGGGCAAATTGGTGGGCATATTGGTAAGCACTGGCAAGTGGGTCGATGGGCATATTTTTGGGTTGCGTGACTCAGGAGGACTCTAGAAGGATGAAGGGGAACTTCATTGAAACTTACTGAATAGTGAAAGGCCTGGATAAAGTGGATGTGGAGAGGATCTTTCCACTAGTGGGTGAGTCTAGGACCAGAGGGCATCGCCTCAGAATAAAAGGACGTACCTTTAGGAAGGAGATGAGAAGGAACTTCTTTAGTCAGAAGGTGGGGTATCTGTGGAATTCATTGCCACAGACGGCTGTGGAGGCCAAGTCGATGGATATTTTTAAGGCGGAGAATGACAGATTCTTGTTTAGTCCTGGTGTCCGGAGTTATGGGGAGAAGGCAGAAGAATGGGGTTGAGCGGGAAAGATAGATCAGCCATGATTGAATGGCGGAGTAGACTTGATGGACCAAATGGCCTAATTCTGTGCCTCTGACTTATGATTGAATGGCGGAGTAGACTTGATGGGCCGAATGGCCTAATTCTTTGCCTATGACTTATGAACATGATAATTCCATCTCAATATTAGTGTTTTGTCTTTTAGAGCAGTAGTCACTGTCCAACCTACATTCCCACCTGTGTGCAAAGGCGCTAAAAATGATAGAGAACAGGGCGATTAGTTGGCTTTAGTGTAACAACACGATGCCTTTAACATTGACTTAGTCCGCTGTCACTCACATCCTTGGCAGAAGCAGAGTTTCCACACTAGAAGCCAACTTTGGTTTGGAAAATGTGAACTGATACCAAACAGGATTAGCACTCAGTTCCAGCAAATCCTGACCAAATCAGTCATTTCATTTTTCCTTCCAAACTGTGTAATCCTATAGTACCTAGCGTTCAGAACTGGACTCATTTAGAGTCATAAAGTCATGTGTCAAAACAGCGTTGGCCCAACTTGCCCACACTGACCAACATGTCTCATCTACATGAGTCCCACCTGCCTGCATTTGGCCTATATCCTTCTAAACCTGTCCTATCCATGCACCTGCCTAAATGTTTATTAAATGCTGTGACAGTCCCTGCCTCAACTACCTCATTCAGCTGCTCATTCCATATACCCACCACACATTGTGTGAAAAGGTTACACCTCAGGTTCATATTAATTTTTTCCCCCTCACCTTAAACCTATGTCATCTGGTTCTATTCTGGGCAAGGGACTTCATTTGCCCCATTTACTCCTCTCGTGATTTTGTTCACCTCAAAAGATCACCCCCCTTCCTCGTGCGCTCCAAGGAGTAAAGTCCTATTCTGCTCAACCTCCCCCTAGGAGGTTGAGGCTCAGGCCTTTGAATTCTGGTAATATCCTCGCAAATTTTCTCTGCACCCTTTCCAGCTTGAATCACTTAATGATGTGATTTGCGGTGGCAAAGCTACAAGCTTTGAATATATAGAAACCAATTGTAGTTTTAGGATCTTCAGTTGAGTGCATTTATGTACAGGCATCCAACATCCTAATAAGTAAATAATCGCCCGTTGTTACTGCCTGTCCTCATTCCATCAAGTAGTTATTAAGGTGTAAGTGGCACAACTTGTAGAGCATCTGCCTCACAGCACCTGAGACCCTGGTTCGATCCTGACCTCGGGTGTTGTCTGTGTGGAGTTTGCATACTCTCTCTGTGACCATGTGCATTTCCTAGTGTGAACAGTTGATCGATGATCGGCTTAGACTCTGGGCCAAAGGACCTGTCTCCATGCCGTATCTCTAAACTAAACTAAACTAAACTAAGGTCTATTACTTACTAAACACAAGTGGCACTCCACTGAATCAGTTTGACTATTCTGCCATCCAGTGGATTTGATTAGTACATGTATTATTTGGGAACAACGCTACCAAGTCAGCATATAATGCTTTCTCCCAAGGAAATGAAGCAAAGAATGACATTTCATTTTCCTTCCTTTTCCACTTTATTCTCTAAAACAAGATACACGGTAGATTTTGTGAGTTCTGGTGCAGATCGTGGCTCAAAGGAGCATGAATTGGAAAATCAAGAATGGATTCTGATGTGTGATTCACGGTCTCTCAATTTTCCAGTTTAGACTTTAGACTTTAAAGATACAAGCGCCGAAACAGGCCCTTCAGCCCACCGAGTCCGTGCCATTCAGTGGTATGCTAGCACTATCCTACACATCAGGGACAATTTTCAATTTTCCCAAAGCCAATTAACCAACAAACTTGTACGTCTTTGGAGTGTGGGAGGAAACTGGAGCACCTGGAGAAAACCCACGTGGTCAAAGGGAGAATGAACAAACGGCATATAGACAGCACCTGTAGTCAGGATCGAATCCGGGTCTCTGGCACTGTGAGGCAGCAACTCTACCGCTGTGCTGCTGTTATTTTTTCACTCTTTGCAGGATCCTGGTTAAGTTGCCTCTGGGATATGTTATACTGTTTGAGCTCAAACACTTCTCCAACTTGGTGGCTGCTCTGGACACCATGGTCGAACTTCAGTTCACAGCCATAGATTACCCATCTCGAAGATTGTCACTTGCATCAGAAGACTTAAAGTCCCATGTCTTCTCTTTTAGAAAAGTGTGAACTGAATATAAATTTGGCTGGGCTCTTTATAATCCTGAAGGGAGTAAATGGTATCCATACAACCAATTAGTTGGCCAAATTAGTGGGCGGCACAGAGTTGGTGCCTTGCAGCGCCAGAGACCCAGGTTCGATCCTGACTATGGGTGCTGTCGGCATAGAGTTTGTCCACCCTCCCTCTGACTGCGTGGGTTTTCTCCAGGTGCTCTGGTTTCCTCCCACACTCCAAAGATGTAGGTTAATTGGCTGCTGTAAATTGTAAATTGTTCCTCGTGTGTAAGATAATGTTTGTGTCCGGGGATCGCTGGTCGGTGTGGATTCGATGGGTCGAAGAGCCTGTTTCCATGCTGTACCTCTAAATTGAACTAAACTAAACTAAATGGGCTCCTTCAATATCATAAGGAAAAGGGGAAAGGCAGTAGGATGATAATCAGCAGCAGAGTTGCTGCTTTACTGTGCCAGAGACCTTTGTTGTACTGAAGTTGGAAATTAGCCTTCATTTGTCAGAGCAATAAAGAAATAAATACTAATTGTAATTTCACTGAAGCAAGGTACATATTGGATTTTTTCAGAAACAAATATTTTCATTTAAATACACTGGGAAGCACAGTGGTGTAGTGGTAGAGTTGCTATCCTACAGCACCTGAGACCCTGGTTACATCCTGACTACAGATACTGTCTGTGCGGAGTTTGTACGTTCTCCCAGTAAACCTGTGGGTATCCTCCAGGTGCTCTGGTTTCCTCCCATATTCCTAAAACAAATGTAATTGCCTTTTGTAAATTGTCCCTAGTGTGTCGGATAGAAGTAGTGTACAGGTGATCACTGGTTGGCGTGGACTCGGGGAGCTGAAGTGCCTGTCTCCACGCTGACTTTAAACACTGACTCTTCAGTGATGTTTTGTCAATGGAAGGATAGGGTGCAACAGAGAGAGACCATTCCTTTTAACCAGTTTGCAAGAATGTTGTGATTGATCCTTTTAATGAATCTTCGTCAAGGCATCAGATGAATGAGTTACCATCTCACTTTACCTCATGAAAGAATCAATTCAGCACTTGCCATGCAGTCTATGTCTATAGAGTAAATATTGTTGAAGTGTGTCTCTCCGAACTGTTTATATCAACACTTTGAATTGCAATAGTATTTGTTTTACCTCTTCTTGCCAGGATCCACACAAACTGCTGAATACAGGAAATAATAAGCTGTTAAAAAATACGCCAAAGGAATTATTCAGTTTAGTTTAGTTTAGAGTTAGAGTGCGGACCAGGCTCTTCAGCCCACCGAGTCCACGCCGACCAGCGATCCCTGTTCACTAGTACTATCCTACACAATAAGGATAATTTACAATCTTTTGTAAAGTCAATTAACCTCGAAACCTGTGCGTCTTTTTGGAGTATGGGAGGAAACCGGAGCACATGGAGAAAACCCACGTGATCACGGGGAGAACATACAAACTCCGTACAGACAGCACCTGCAATCAGGATCGAACTGTTGCCCTGTTAGGCAGCAACTCTACCGCTGCGCAACCATGCCACCGTGATGAACATGATAATTGACCAATAACTTTAGAATTATGGTGAGCGACTTTTAAGGATTAAATGTCCAAGCAATCAGCAAATAAGATGAATTGTATTGCAAAATTGTTCACAGATTACTAACTTAGTTCGGTTTTGCCACAGTAATTTCACATTAACTGCAGAGCAATTATAAGCTTACAGCTAAGTTCAGTTTTGTTAAATTACATAGACAGATAAGATTAATTTCAGAGCTAATTCTAGAGTGTTGAAAGTCAATCGCAGGAAGGAATCAGGCTTTTTCCATGAAATTCATACCCATGTCATTTATATAGAAGACATAATTTAAATGACCTTGTCATTATGAATAATATTTGCAAAACTGCAGGTACATAGTGTGATATATTCCCATGCTAAATCATTCACTGGATTTTTATGTTAGTGACAAATCTGAGAATTCCTTCAGTTATCCAGTTGTTTCAGTAATAATCGATCATTTAAAATCAATATTGATAAAAATTGTAATTGAGTGCCAGAGTGGGGCCACAGGCAAACTGGTAGAACAGCACCTCAACTGGTCAGCCTGCAACTTAACATTGAATTCTACAATTTTAAATAACAACCCCCCCCTTCCCTTCTGATCCAGCCAAGTCTTTCCACACACCTATCTTTCCACTTCAACTGCACCCAGGTCTTTTCCCCTCTATCTCCTCCTCTTTCTCTTCATCCGGCCCTGCTCCATCTAGGACCCTGATTTCTCCCCCCCCCCCACCCCCCCCCCCCCCCCCCACCCCATTCCCATCCATCCAACTTGGCCCACACGATCTCCCGGTTGCCAAACATTTTAACTCCCCTTCCCATTCCCACAGTGACCTTTCTGTCCTGGGCCTCCTCCACTGTTAGAGTGAGGCCACACGCAGATTGGAGGAACAGCACCTCATATTTTGCTTGGGCAGCTTACAACCCAGTGGTATGAATGTTGATTCTTCTAATTTCAACCAAGTCCTGCATTACCTGCCCTTTCCTCTCTCCCCACCCTAGTGCTCCTACCCGATTCAATGTTTGCATCCTTGTATCCCTCTTGTTTTCACACCGTCCCCAGCCAACAATGGACCATTGTGGGCTCCACCCTTCCTGAGGTTATCTGTGGCTGGCCCTGATTTGTTCTGGCCTTTTCTCACTTCCAATCTATTCCCCCCCCCCCCCCCCCCCTCCATCTCTACTTTCAATCTGAAGAAAGGTTCTGACCCGAAACGTCATCTAATTTTCTCCAGAGATGCAGCCTGACCCGCTGAGTTACACCCGCATTCTACGTCTATCTGTGGTATAAACCAGCCTCTGCAATTCCTTCCGACACATTTCGATCCTCATCTTCCTGTCTTATCAGATTCCATCATCTCTGTCTTTTCCACTAACTACCTCCAGCCTTTCTGACCATCCCCATCCCTCTCTCACCCCTTCCCCCTCACCCCATCCCTCTCTCACCCCATCCCTCTCTCACCCCTTCCCCCTCACCTCTTTCTACCAACTAGATATATTCACTCCAGAATGAATAAAGGTCTTTAGACTTTAGACTTTAGAGATACAGCGTGGCAACAGACCATTCAGCCAGCCCTGCGAGTCCACACTGACTAGCGATCACCCCATACAGCAACACTATCCTACGCACTAGGGACAATATACAATTTTACTGAAGGCAAATACCCTACAAACCCGCACGCATTATGATTGCAGAAGGAAACTGGAGCACTCAGAGAAAACCCACGCGGTCACAGGGAGAACATACAAACTCCGTACACACAGCACCCGTAGTCAGGATTGAACCCAGTTCTCTGGCGCTGTGATGGCAGCAACACTATCGCTGCGCCACTGTGCCAACCCTAAGCACCCCTCCCCCGCTATGCCACTGTGCCACCACTGAGCTCCACTCCTGACCTGAAACATGATCTGTCCATTTCACTCCACAGATGCTGCCAAGGTCCGCCAGCATTTTGGTTTCTTTTTGCCCTAACAAGATTTTTTTTTTAACTTCGTCTGACATTTTGTAGTCATGGTAACAGGACTTATAGAAAAACTCCACAGAGTGCAGCTGATCTCAATTACTCATTTGTACATTTCTGTTTTTTCACTAAACATTAGATGTAGGGAATGTCAGTCAAGGTGCCATTATATCCATAGAGAGCCACTGAACCACTTTCCATGTGTGCAATCTCGTGAAATTGCTGTAGACAATTGGAATAACTCTGAAGAAATCTCTTAAGAAAATATCAAGCTTAAGGCTGAAATTTTTGGATGACGAGAATCTTTTAACGACTGTTCATCAAGCCCTGTTTATGAAACAAACGTTTGCTCGCTTTGCTGTACAAAAATACATGGATGCAATATTGATTTATCATTATCAAATTTATTCTATAATTTTGAGAAAGTTGCTCCTCAAAAATCATCGGGAGGGAGTTTTCTCAGGTTTATTTGTTTTGTTAATTGTTATCTGTGTATTGTGTTTAAAGGCCTGTTATGCTGCTGCAAGTAAGGATTTCACTGTTCCATTGTGAGCACATATACAACAATTAAATACTTCCTTACCCCAACCCAAAGCACAACCAGTCTGAAGGGTACTGACCCAAAACATCACCTATCCATGTTCTTCAGAGGTGCTGCCTTACCTGCTGAGTTACTCCAGCACTTTTTGTGTCTTTCTTAACAATTAAACACACTTGACTTTTAAAAAATTTGGACAGGTACATGGATAGGATAGGTTTAGAGGAATACTAGACCAAGTGGACCCGTTGGGCCCAGACCTCTCCTGCATTGGTGCAGCACCCTCTCTTCCCCACCCCCTCCCCTCCCCCTCCCCTCCCCCTCCCCTCCCCACTTCCCCTTCCCCCTCTCCATCCCCCTCAACCCCCCTTTTCCATCTTCCTGCCCCCTCCCTCCACCTCCCTCCGCCCTCCCTAGGAGATAGATTTAAACTTTAAAATGTGAATAACAAAAAATATAACACCGATTTCAATAAAACTACTTGCTTTACCATTAAAGCGATGACAGTGAGTAAGGTGGGCCTAAAATTGTCAACCTATCGTGTACCGTTTTGGCTGTAGTTCGATCACAAATAAACAAACAAACGAGAGTTTTAGTATATAGATGGGCCAAATGCAGGCAGGTGGGACGAGTGTAGATGGAGCATGTTGGACGGCATGGGTAAGTTGGGCCGAAGGGCGCGTTTCCACGCTGTAAGACTGTATAACGCGTGACTCTCATTCCTGATCATCGATGTCCTGTCACAAACTGTATAAAGAATCGCTAATGTTGCTTAAAGAATCGCCAATGTTCTCACTCCAGAAATTCAGCTCCATTGGCTTTTATTGAGCCAAGTGTAGGAAGAAAAGTCAACTTGCAGGAAACAAGTTCTTCTTTATGTTTATTTATAAAGATTATTTTTCAACTTGACTACCTTTCTGAAGTCAACGGAACTGAATTTCGAAGGTCACTCTCGAACTGCTAACATTCAAGGGTAAACGTAACCTTATTTGCCCGTTGGCCAGGGAATGGTTGCGTTGAACATCACTAACTTCCGTGCCAACACCCGTGGCCTTTCTCTATGTATAGATCTTGATAGTGATGGTCAACCAGCAACATGAAATAGTTTGCGGTGTGAATTATTGGAGTCTGCTTACACATTCCCCCAGCATTCACACAGGTTGTTGGAGGGAACTGTGTCTTTGACCTGGATGAACATAGAAACATAGAAACATTAAAAAAAATAGGTGCCATGCACCTGCCCACTCACCCAGCCCATCCAAGTCACCCTGCATGCTCCTCACTGCTCACACTGCCACCCAGCTTTGTGTTATCCGCATACTTGGAGATGTAACATTTAAGTGTCGTCCGCAAACTTGGAGATATTACATTTATAGACAATAGACAATAGACAATAGGTGCAGGAGGAGGCCATTCGGCCCTTCGAGCCAGCACCGCCATTCAATGTGATCATTGCTGATCATTCTCAATCACTACCCCGTTCCTGCCTTCTCCCCATACCCCCTGACTCCGCTATCCTTAAGAGCTCTATCTAGCTCTCTCTTGAATGCATTCAGAGAATTGGCCTCCACTGCCTTCTGAGGCAGAGAATTCCACAGATTCACAACTCTCTGACTGAAAATGTTTTTCCTCATCTCAGTTCTAAATGGCCTACCCCTTACTCTTAAACTGTGGCCCCTTGTTCTGGACTCCCCCAATATTGGGAACATGTTTCCTGCCTCTAACGTGTCCAACCCCTTAATAATCTTATACGTTTCGATAAGATCTCCTCTCATCCTTCTAAATTCCAGTGTATACAAGCCTAGTCGCTCCAGTCTTTCATCTTATGATGGGCAGCACACCAAAGAAATCTCGCAGAGTAGTAGTGAGTTTCTCAAACAAGTCGCTTTATTTAAGACCTCCACGATATACACTGAGAAACACTCTGAGAACCCAAAGTGATTGCACTCACAGTATTTTCAAATTTTTCATGTGGATATCATATCATATCATATATATACAGCCGGAAACAGGCCTTTTCGGCCCTCCAAGTCCGTGCCGCCCAGTGATCCCCGTACATTAACACTATCCTACACCCACTAGGGACAATTTTTACATTTTACCCAGCCAATTAACCTACATACCTGTATGTCTTTGGAGTGTGGGAGGAAACCGAAGATCTCGGAGAAAACCCACGCAGGTCACGGGGAGAACGTACAAACTCCTTACAGTGCAGCACCCGTAGTCAGGATCGAACCTGAGTCTCCGGTGCTGCATTCACTGTAAAGCAGCAACTCTACCGCTGCGCTACCGTACCATTAGAAGGATGAGGGGGGATCTTATTGAAACATATAGGATAATTAGGGGATTGGACACATTAGAGGCAGAAAACATGTTCCCAATGTTGGGGGAGTCCAGAACAAGGGGCCACAGTTTAAGAATAAGGGGTAGGCCATTTAGAATGGAGATGAGGAAGAACTTTTTCAGTCAGAGAGTGGTGAAGGTGTGGAATTCTCTGCCTCAGAAGGCAGTGGAGGCCAGTTCGTTGGATGCTTTCAAGAGAGAGCTGGATAGAGCTCTTAAGGATAGCAGAGTGAGGGGGTATGGGGAGAAGGCAGGAACGGGGTACTGATTGAGAGTGATCAGCCATGATCGCATTGAATGGCGGTGCTGGCTCGAAGGGCTGAATGGCCTACTCCTGCACCTATTGTCTATTGTCTATTGTCTATTGTCTATTACATTTTTGAAATAATTCATCAGTAATCAATGTCCCTTTGTAGCCTTTTATCCCTGCTTTTGCCCAGAGTTATCTTTAACCTTCTATTTCCTGTTATTTGAAAAACCATTCTACTGACAAATGGGTGTAATAAAGGACACCACTATTTCCTGATCATTTTTATAGCCCTCGGCATGATTTACAACCTCCTATATTTATTTTTACTCCAGATAGCTATGTCTTGAAATCTAAACATTTCGTAAATCTATATATTGCCTCTTCTAACGTGATTTTTGAGTTCCCTTCACTATGTTGGCCTCTTTTCTTACCGTGCTTCCCCACTATTTAAGCTCTTGGGTTAAACAGATTATAAACGGCTCGTCTTTCTTATAATGTTTAGAATTTCTTACATTACAGGTGTGCTACCAAAAGGGTGAGTGATACCAGCAAGGAATTGAAACTAATAATATTTTTACTTTACACAAAATGAAGGCAATGAAGTCAATTATTTCAGCCGACATAGCTGAAATCAGCTGTGTGAGCTCAGCTGGGAGTTCATAAGTTAAAGGAGCAGAATCAGGCCATTCGGCCCATCAAAGCTACTCCGCCATTCAAACATGGCTGATTTATCTTTCCCACTCAACCTCATTCTCCTGCCTTCTCCCCATAACCCCCGACACCTTTACTAATCAAGAATCTATCAATCTTCGTCTTAAAAATATCCATTGACAGCCTTAACAGCTGTCTGTGGCAATGAATTTCACAGATTCAGCACTCTCTGACTAAACATTCCTCCTCGTCTCCATTCTAAAGGTACATCCTTATATTCCACGGCTATAGCCTCTGGTCCTAGACTCTCCCACTAGTGCAAACATCCTCTCCACATCCACTTTACCCAGGCCTTTCACTATTTAGTAATTTTCAATGAGTTCCCCCCTCATCCTTCCAAACTCCAGCGAGTACAGGCCCAGTGCCCTCAAACGCTTCTCATATGTCAACCTACTCATTCCTGGGATCATTCATGAAAGCTGCTCTGGACCCTCAACAACGCCAGCACATCCTTCCTCAGGTAGAGAGAGATGAATTTTTTAAAGGTTGGATATGCAAGATGCTGGAATTGTAAATAAAACACAAAGTACTGGAGGAACTCAGGAAGTCAGTCAGTATCCACGGAGGGGCTGGACAGGTGACGTTTCAGGTCAGACTGGAGAAGGGTCCTGATCTGAAATGTCCGCCGTCCATTCCCTCCCCGGATGCTCCCTGATCCGCTGAGTTCCTCCGGCATTTTGTGTTCTGCTCGATCTATAGAACTTTGTGCTTGGCAAGGTTTAGTTCCACGCTGCACAAACTGAAACTTAAACCGTGATTAGAGCCCTGGGAATTGGAACAATTAGAAATGGCTGTAGTTGACCAAAATAATCCCCTTCTTCTTCTAGGAAGAAGGAAAGCTTGAACTCGATGAAGCGTTAATTTATGAGGAAGATTTTGAGGTCACAAACATGGCGGAAGAAATGGAAGGAGGAACTCGGCAAAATGTTCTTCGCAGGATAGCAGCATACGCATCATCATTAAAAGAATTTATCGGCAATATTATAAAAACCACTGGAAAAGTAGTTGTCACCATTTTACTTGGTTTAACAGGTTTGTATACGTTGGATTCGAGCCTTGTGGTGTTTGTAAACAAATATTTCTTTTAATTCTTTTGCATTTTAAACATGTAATGAATGTAGATTTTCAGAAGTACATAACTGATTAAAAATCCGTCATCTTTCACTCTCAGCTTTCTCCCTCTCCCTTTAATCAGATCGCCTATTTAACTCAGTGAGTCAGGCGGCATTCCTGGAGAACATGGATAGGTGACGGGAAGTCTGAAGAAGAGTCCCGGCCCAAAACGTCACCTATCCAGGATGCTGCCTGACCCGCTGAGTTACTCCAGCAATTTGTGTCATCTTCTGTAAACCAGCATCTGCATTCCCTGTATCTCCATTGATGTCTGATTTGTTTTTCTTGTTCTGCAGGTATAACGCTACCATCTCTGACCTCAGGTGTATACTTCTTTGTGTTTTTGGGGTTGTGCACATGGTGGTCCTGTGGGAAAAAGTTTGATCCGCTGATATTCAGCTGTCTGTGTGTGTTATTGGCCATATTCAGTGCAGGACACCTAATTGGACTCTACCTTTATCAGTTGCAATTCTTGCAGGAGCTCGTTCCACCGGGTGACTTTTATGCAAGGTAAGCAACAGCATGTCTTTGACTTTAGAGATATAGCATGGAAACAGGCCCTTCAGCCTGCCGAGTCCACTTCGACAGCACACTATCACTATCCTACACACTGGGGACAATTTACAATTCACGGAAGCCGATTAACCCACAAACCTGTACGTCTTTGGAGTGTGGGATGAAACCAGAGCACCCGAAGAAAACCCACAGAGTGAACCTGCAAACCGCACAGACAGCACCCATAGTTAGGATGGAACAGGGGTCTGTGGCACTGTTTGTTACAGTGAACATTAATGCGGCAATCTCTTAATCCTAAAAATAGGCAATATCAATCTGGCATAAAATTTACCGGGGAAAAACAAAATAATTGGCAGCAAGCAAATGAAACCCAAAGCAGATTTGTTAAAGACAAAATCTTCAATGATACATGAGAGGCATAGACAGGCAGCCAGAGCATTTCTCCCAGGGAGGAAATGACCAACACTAGAGGGGATAGCTGTATAATGAGAGGGGGGAAAGTTCAATGGAGATGCGGGCGGCAGGTGTTTGACACAGAGAGTGATGGGGGCATGGGACGTATTGCCAGGGGAGGTGGTGGAGGCAGATATGATAGTGGCATCTAAGAGGTTATTAGATAGGCATATGGAAGAGCCGAGAATAGAGGGATATGGATCATGTACAGGCAGATGAGATCAGTTTAACAAGGAATCATGCATAGGAAGGAACAAATCAATGGATATTTTTAGGGTGAAGATTGATAGATTCTTGATTAGTAAAGGTGTCGGGGGTTATGGGGAGAAGGCAGGAGAATGGGGTTGAGAGGGAACGATTGATCAGCCATAGTTGAAAGATGGAGTGGACTTGATGGGCCGAATGGACCTAGTACCTGTGAACTTATGAACTGCAGATGCTGGTTTATACCGAAAATAGACACAAAATGATAGTGCATCAGCAGGGTCGGGCAGCATCTCTCGAGAAAAAGAATAGGTGATGTTTTGGGTCTGAAGAAGGCTGGGCTGAAGGGCCTGTTTCCATGTTGTATCTTTCAATAAATCAATCAGTCAATCAGACAGGCAAAAATTCCAAATGGAGCCAACAAATTTTCAACATTGAATAAAGAACAGAAAATGGAGCAGGCTCACATAATCGTTTTTATTTCGCTATCCGAATATTCAAAGGGTCCAGGTGAATTAGTGCCTCTTGGCGCCGATGAGGCCAATAAATGTTAATAGTCTGTTTCTTAAATATGAATATAGTAAAGTTCTTGGCATTGTACCTAACTTCATCTGGAAAGAGGTTTCCTACAGCAGAGTTGCCATATTCTTTTTATGCATGACTGGTTTTACAGTTCCCTGGGGCTAGATTTCTCACTTGAAAGTTTAACACTGTAACTGCTGTGACTGATGCAGCAAATCGTTAATTTATTCCGCTGATCATTAATTGAATGTTATGGGGAGGGAAGGCGCAGACATTAGAGTTGGAACCAAAGGGCATCACGGTGACGCAGCGGTAGAGTTGCTGCCTTACAATGCCAGAGACCCGGATTCGATCCTGGCTACGGGTGCTGGCTGTACGGAGTTTGTACGTTCTCCCAGTGACCACGTGGGTTTACTCTGGGTGCCCCGGTTTCCTCCCACACACCAAAGATGTATAGGTTCGGAGGTTAATTTGGCTTCGGTTAAATTTATTAAATTGTCCTTAGTCTGTAGGATAGTGATAGTGTACAGGGATCACCGGTCGACACAGACTCAGTGGGCCAAAGGGCACATTTCCACGCTGTATAATTAAAAACCAAAGATCAAGACGAAAAATGCAAACCCTGTTGCACCATCTGTTCCCCATATTGTTAAGTTACATAATAAAATTGAGCTCATAATCTTGGCTGACACTGTTTAGGTTTAGGTTTATTATTGTCACATGTGCTGATGTAGAGCGAAAGCTTTGTTTTCCAAGCTCGCCAGACTGAACAGTTACACCGTACGTGAATGCAATCAAGTCAAATTCAAATACAATAGATAGAGCAAAGGGGAAGAGTGCAGAATATTAGCGTTGCCAACTTCCTCACTCCCAAATATGGGACAAAGTGACGTCACCGCCCTGCGCCCCACGTGACCTCACCCAGCCAGCGGCCATGTGCTCCCACACCACCAATGGCGGCCTCTCTGCCCGGGCTCGGTGAAGCGGGAGTACATGACCGCTGGCTGGGTGAGCGTGAGGCAGTGATGCCACCCTTTGTCCCTTATTTGGGAGTGAGGAAGTTGGCAACCGGGCAAAGGCAGTCCCGTATGGAACAAACTAATTTAGCCTAAAATACGGGATGTCCCGGCTAATACGGGACAGTTGGCAACCCTATAGAATATAGTTCTCTACATTGTAACGCATAGCAGCGCATCAGTCCCATAGTATTATTTGAGGGTGGTTGTATTGCCAGAGGTGCCTTCATTTTGGATGAAGAAAGAGTGGTCTCTGTGGCCACCCAAGTCCACAGAAATAGATCCAATATAACCATGTAGTTTTGGCCACCATGTTTTCAGAAATGTTGTTAAGTTTGCGAGGGTTCAGAGAATATTTATCAAGATGTAGAGCAGAGGGATCTAGGAGTACAGGTGCATGGTTCCTTGAAGGTGGAGTCGCAGGTAGATAGGGTGATCAAAATGGCCTTTGGCACAATGGCCTTCATCAGTCTGACTACTGAGTATAGAAGTTGGGAGGTCAGGTTGCAGTTGTATAAAACATTGGTGAGGCCGCATTTAGAGTATTGTGTTCAGTTCTGGGCACCATGTTATAGAAAATATGCTGTCAAGCTGGAAAGGGTACAGAGAAGATTTACAAGGATGTTGCCAGGGTTAGAGGATCTGAACTATAGGGAGAGGTTGAGTCGGCTGGGACTCTATTCGTTGGAGTACAGAAGGATGAGGGGTGATATTTTTGAAGTGAAAAAATCATGAGAGGAATAGATCGGGTAGATGCACAGTCACTTGCCCAGAGTAGGTGAATCAAGGACCAGAGGACATAAGTTTAAGGTGAAGAGGAAAAGATTTAATAGGAATCTGAAAGGTAACTTTTCCACATAAAGGGTGGTGGGTGTATGGAACAAGCAGCCAGAGGAGGTAGTTAAGCCAGGGACTATCCTAACATTTAAAAAACAGTTGGACAGGTACATGGATAGGACAGGTTTGGAGGGATATGGACCAAATGCTGGCAGGTGGGACTAGTGTAGCTGGGACATGTTGGCCGGTGTGGGCAAGTGGGCCGAAAGGCCTGTTTCCACACTGTCTCACTCTATGACTCTATGGTGCCAGGGCTGGAGGGACTGAGCTATACGGAGAGGTTGAGCAGGCTAGGGCTTTATTCCTAGGAGGATGAGGGGTGATCTTATAGAGGTGTTAGTGTACAGGTGATCGCTGGTCGGTGTGAACTCAGTAGGCTGACGGGGCCTGGTTCCATGCTGAATTTCTAAAGTATAAATCATAACATCTTTACATTCTGCTGGTGCTCTGGTTTCCCTCCACACTTCAAAGACATAAAGGTTTGTTAGTTAATTGGCTTTGTACATTTTGTACATAAAATTGTACATTTTCCCTAGTGAATATAGGATAGTGTTAGTGTGCCGGGATCGCTGGTCGGCGTGGACTCGGTAGATCGACAGGCCTGTTTCCGCGCTGTATCACTAAACTAAAACTAAAAAAAATCTGTATTTCCTCTGGTCCTCCACCCTTCTATCAATGGAAACCATTTCACTTTGTTGTGTCCCTTGCTAATTTTTAATATCTCTGTTGTTTTCAATAAAAATATAATTGTAATGCCATTACTATTGCAGCTTTGGCCCTCGTAATAAGGTCATCATCTTTCCTTTAACAGGTTATTTGGTGTATCGCCAGTGATTCAAACAAACTGCACAACAACATGGAAGATCATAGCCAACCCCAAGATGTCTTGGCCCCAACATGTTAATCCTATAATGTTGTTAGTATTGTACTACACCTTGGCAACACTTATCCGTCTCTGGCTTCAAGAGCCTATTGTAACGGTGGGCAGTGTTCATCATTTATGGAACTTATTCTTGTATTGTTTGTTGACTTGAAGAGCCGTGAACTTTACATTAACAATCTATCACCCATCCTGAAGCTCAGAACATCTCACAGTGGACAATGGCACAGCTGGTAGAGCTGCTACCGACTGCACAGTACCAGAGACCCGGGTACTATGATCCCGACCTTGGGTTCTGTCTGTGTGGACAATAGACAATAGACAATAGACAATAGACAATAGGTGCAGGAGTAGGCCATTCAGCCCTTCGAGCCAGCACCGCCATTCAATGCGATCATGGCTGATCACTCTCAATCAGTACCCCGTTCCTGCCTTCTCCCCATACCCCCTCACTCTGCTATCCTTAAGAGCTCTATCCAGCTCTCTCTTGAAAGCATCCAACGAACTGGCCTCCACTGCCTTCTGAGGCAGAGAATTCCACACCTTCACCACTCTCTGACTGAAAAAGTTCTTCCTCATCTCCGTTCTAAATGGCCTACCCCTTATTCTTAAACAGTGGCCCCTTGTTCTGGACTCCCCCAACATTGGGAACATGTTTCCTGCCTCTAATGTGTCCAATCCCCTAATTATCTTATATGTTTCAATAAGATCCCCCCTCATCCTTCTATATTCCAGTGTATACAAGCCTAATTGCTCCAGCCTTTCAACATACGACAGTCCCGCCATTCCGGGAATTAACCTAGTGAACCTACGCTGCACGCCCTCAATAGCAAGAATATCCTTCCTCAAATTTGGAGACCAAAACTGCACACAGTACTCCAGGTGCGGTGTCACCAGTGCCCGGTACAACTGTAGAAGGACCTCTTTGCTCCTATACTCAACTCCTCTTGTTATGAAGGCCAACATTCCATTGGCTTTCTTCACTGCCTGCTGTACCTGCATGCTTCCTTTCAGTGACTGATGCACTAGGACACCCAGATCTCGTTGAACATCCCCTCTTCCTAACTTGGAGTTTGCACGTTCTCCCTGGGTGATTTTGACGATGTTTCGTCATCATGATTTGATTTGTTTTAATCCTTTTCATACCTCTAGGTCACCCTCTCCCCTGACTCTCAGTCTGAAGAAGGGTCTTGACCCAAAACGTCACCTTTTCTCCAGAGATGCTGCCTGACCCGCTGAGTTACTGCAGCATTTTGTGACGATCTTTGGTGTAAACCGGCATCTGCAGTTCCTTCCTACACTCCCTGTGACCTTGTGATTTTCCGCCGGGTGCTCCAAGATTCCTCCCACGTCCCAAAGCCATGCGGGCTTGTAGGTTAATTGGCCTCTCTAATTTGCCTGTAGTGTGGAGAGGGTGGATATGAAAGTGGGATAACATACAACTAGTGTGAGCAGGTGATCGATGATCAGCGTGGACTCAGTGGGTCGAAGGGCCTGTTTCCATGCTGCATCTTTCAATCGATCAATGGATCGATCAATCAATTAATCAATCTCAGGCTTCTTTAACCTCTTTTTTTTCATAGAAGATATAGAACATAGAACACTACACACAGGAATGGGCCCTTCAGCCTACAATGTTGGTGCTGAACATGATGCCTAGCTGAACTGATCTTATCTGACTGCACATAATCTTTATCCCTCCATTCTCTGCATGTCCATGTGTCTACCTGAAAGCCTCTTAAATGCCACTATTTATCTGCCTCCACCACACCTGGCATCACGCTGCAAGTGCCCACCACCCTCTGTGTCAACAAACATTCCCCACACACATCTCCTTTAAACTGCTCCTCATCTTAAAGCATCGCTCTCATTCTCTTTGACATTTCCACCCTGAGGAAAAGGTTCTGATTGTCTATTCCATCTGTGCCTCTCATGATTTTATATACGTCTATCAGGAACGTCTGCCTCTGACGTTCCAGGGAAAACAACCCAGGTTTGCCTCACTTCTCCTTGTAGCTGATACCGCCTAATCCAGGCAGCATCCTCGTAACCAGCTTCTGCATTCTCTGCAAAGCTTCCACATCCTTCCTGTAACAGGGTGACATAATGAACCATTTTCAGAATTTCAGCTTTAGAGTAGCAATAGGAGCAGGAGTCAACGGGCTAATTGTTTCCTTGACCCAGCTCCACTTGTCTGACCTCAGCATTGCCTTCCATTCCACATTCCCCATAAACTTTGATGCTCGTATAATCCAACAATCTATCTATTCCATCGTGAATTTATTTGATGACCAACAGGGTTAGAAATGTAAAGGTTTCAGAACCTTGGAGAAAAAATAATTCTCACAGTCATAGAGTCATACAGTGTGGAAACAGGCCCTTTGGCCCAACCTGACCAACATGCCCCATCTACTCCATACCCCACCTGCCCGTGCTTTGCCCATAACCCTCTCAACCTGTCCTATCCATGTACCTGTCCAAATGTCTCTGAAATGTTATGATTGAACCTGCCTCAACTACCTCTTCCGGCAGCTTTATGTGTGAAAAAGTTACCCCTCATCTCAGTCCTAAATGGCCATCTCTTTATTCTGGAATCACCCACAATCAAATACATCCTCTCAGCATCTACCCTATATGTTCAATAAGATTATCTGTGAATCTTCTAAACTCCACTCTACAAAGACTCGTCATCCCAAGAAGCAATCCAGTGAACCTACTCTCCATTTCTTCAGAGGCAAATACAATCTTTGTAAAGAGACCACAACTGGTCTCAGTACTCTCGATGTGCATTCATCAAAACACAGTTAGTTGTCTTGCCTTGTTTTGTACTCTTATTCCTCTTGCAATGAAGACCAACTTGAGGCCTGATTGTTCTCTGAGGCCTTGACCTGAAAGAAAAACAGAACATTACTGACCTAAGTTGTCTTCTGACAAACCAGTAGAGATACCAAAGTATGTTAGAAATGTTACGAGTTTGACTATTTCTTCATTGTACCCAGAGTGTTTTTGCGTGATTAGTTTGTAAAATCCTGTTTTGTTTAACACCCCTTTCAGAATAAGCAAGAGGAAGAAACTAATGAAAACGAGGAAGAGGAGCAAAAGGAAGCACTTGAGTGTAATTCTTCAGTCACCGCTGAAGTGAGACGTAACTTGTGGTATTCAGCGCACTATGCAACCGATGAGAGAAGGGTAGGTACCTCTTTAAACCACCATACTCCTGATGGAAAACCTCAAACTCAATCTCAGTTCATCAAAATTGTTCAGGGGATATTTCTTTCCTTAGTTATATTTTTATATTGGGCCGCATGGATTCGCATAAATGTTTCTTGTCTGCGTACATTGCATTTAGTAACATGAACACCGCACTAATCTATGGAGGATGTAGTGGCACCATAGTGCAGCGGTAGAGTTACTGCCGTACAGTGCCAGAGACCCGGGTTTGATCCTGACTGCAGGTGCTGTCTGCACGGAGTTTGTACGTTCTCCCCGTGACCTGTGTGGGCTTTCTCCAGGAGCTATGGTTTCCTCCCACACTCCAAAGACGTACAGGTTGGCAGGCTTGGTAAAATTGTAAATTGTCCCTAGTGTGTGTTGGATAATGCTAGTGTGTGGGGATCACTGGTCGGCATGGACTCAAGGACCTGTTTCGGTGCTGTATCTCTAAACTAAACTTAACTAAACTAAGTACAGTTTAGATCAGTCATGTTCGGGTAAAGTATCATGCAGATGTCTAAAATTAGATAATTGATAGGTTGATATTTGGTTAAAAATGTCCAGTGAGTACTTTTGCATATGGGTCAAATTAGTTGTTCTAAAAGCTGGATTGTTTCATTATGTTTTTGAGACAATGTGTGAATCATGTACGTTATGTTAAAATTTCCCTTTTAAATGGAATGGGGCAATTCTTAAATGTACTTGCACGTGTCCATCAGTGAAGAATATAATGTAGTCTGAAGAAGGGTCTCGACCCAAAACGTCACCCATTCCTTCTCTCCTGAGATGCTGCCTGACCTGCTGAGTTACTCCAGCATTTTGTGAATAAATACCTTCGATATAATGTAGAATATACTTTCCAGAGTGATCATATATATAAAAAAGGATTAAGAACCTTGTAAAGAATTGAACAGGAATTCTTCTGTGCCACAGACCTCCGGGCATCCTGGCATGGCCCCAAACAGGCTTCAAAACCACCTTGGAAGGAACAGTGAATTTTGATTTGTTTGAAGAATTCTTTAGAATCTTGCTTCGCCTCCCTAGGTTGACATGACATGAGGCAACATTCTCCCGACGTGTCTCCACTGATATTTAACTTTCAAAGGAGTTTCCGTCTACCCTGCTGTGGGAGGCGCCCCCTGGGCAGGGAGGTTGAAGATGGCCGGGGCAAGGAGAAGGACAATGGTTCACAGAATGCAGCTGGGAATGTGAACTGGTTCTGGACTCCCCCAACATTGGGAACATGTTTCCTGCCTCTAACGTGGCCAACCCCTTATTAATCTTATACGTTTCGATAAGATCTCCTCTCATCCTTCTAAATTCCAGTGTATACAAGCCTAGTCGCTCCAGTCTTTCAACATATGATAGTTCCGCCATTCCAGGAATTGACCTAGTAAACCTACGCTGCACGCCCTCAATAGCAAGAATATCCTTCCTCAAATTTGGAGACCAAAACTGCGCACAATACTCCAGTGCGGTCTCACTAGGGCCCTGTACAACTGATAATCGATAAGCATTGCTCCTACTCTACCATCAGAAGATGGTGTCCACACTGGAACCTAGGTGTGGACCATTGAATCACTAGAGTTTAGTCATTATGGCTGATCTTTGACTTAACTCCATTTACACACCTTGTTTTGTAACCCATTGGATACTTTGACTAACAAATCTCCATCGTTTAAAATAAGATTGAAATCTTATTTTGCTGATTTAGAGTTGCACTCACCCCGAATATACATGAAACGTTTTGGTCTGCAAACATATAGAATGAATTGCCTAATAACAATACCAAAACTGATCGGGAAACCAAGCGCAGGCTCTGCGATCGCTTCGCTCAACACCTGCGCTCGGTCCGCGTTGGCCAAACTGGTCTCCCGGTGGCCGAGAACTTCAACTCCCCCTCCCATTCCCAGTCTGACCTTTCTGTCATGGGCCTCCTCCAGTGCCATAGTGAGGCCCACCAGAAATAGGAGGAACAGCACCTCATATTTCGCCTGGGCAGCTTGCAGTCCAGCAGTATGAACATCGACCTACTACTTTAGATAGTTCCTCTGTCCCTCTCTTCCCCTCCCCCTTCCCAGATCTCCCTCTATCTTCCTATCTCCACCTATATCCTTCCTTTGTCCCGCCCCCCTGACATCAGCCTGAAGAAGGGACTCGACCCGAAACGTCACCCATTCCTTCTCTCCCGAGATGCTGCCTGACCTGCTGAGTTACTCCAGCATTTTGTGAATCAATATGAGCTGCTACATTTTCCATGATCTCATTCCATGCCCCACCTGGTACGACTAGTCGAGCACCACTCTGAATGGGATTATAATCAAGGCACACAAAATAGAGTCATAAAGTCATACAGCATGGAAACAAGCCCTTTGGCCCACCTTGACCTGGACGAGCAACATGCCCCACCTCCACTAGTCCCACATTTGGCTCATATCCCTCCAAACCTTTCCTATCTATGTACCTGTTCAAATATTTATTAAACATTGCGATAGACCCTGCCTCAACTTCCTCCTCTGGCAGCTCGTTACACACACCCACCACCCTTTGTGTAAAAAGATTCCCCCTCGGGTTCTTATTAAATCTTTCCCCCCTCACCTTAAACCTATGTCCTTTTGTTCTTGATTCCCCTACTCTGGGCAAGACGGTGCACTTACCCTATCTATTCCTCACATGATACTATACACCTCTGTAAGATCACCCCTCATCCTCTTGCGCTCAAGAAATAAAACCCTAACCTGCTCATTCTCTCACTGGTGTTTAGGCTTTCGAGCCCTGGCAACATCCTCGTAAATCTTCTCTGCACCCTTTCCACCTTAACAAGTTCTTTCCTACAGCACTGTGACCAAAACTGAACACAATGCTCTAAATATGGCCTCACCAATGTCATTTACAATTCTAACATAACCTCCCAACGTCTATAGTCAATACTCTGACTGATGAAGGCCAATGTGTTGAAAGCCTTGACCAGCCTATCCTCCTGCGATGCCACTTTCAAGGAAGTTGAGGTCTATGGATAAAGAAAAAACATTCATGATTAATAACGACTCTTTATATATTTTAGATGTATTGACATAAGCTAAAATTGATATATGTTCTATGTATATATGCATGGACCATTGGTAACATGTTCTTCTCTCTGCCTCTTTCAGCTCCTTACAATTACCCAGGATGACTCCAACTTCTCTGATGTTAGTAAGCCTGCTTTAGAAATGTATCAACATGTACCCCTCAACCCAGCATCGCTTCCAATCACTTCCAATGGCTGCATAATTTGCAACTTTTTTATTACCAAGCTTAACAATTCACAACTCATAGAGTCATAGAATCATAATGTTAACAGCGTGGAAACAGACTCTTCAGCCCAACTTGCCCACACCAACCAACATGTCCCATCCACACTAGTCCCACCTGCCTGCGTTTGGCCCATATCCCTCTAAACCTTTCCTATCCATGTACTTGTCTAAATGTATCTTTAACGTTGCAATAGTCCCTGCCTCATCTTCCTCCTCCGGCAGCTTGTTCCACACACCCACCACCCTTTGTGTGAGAAGGTTTCCAATAGACAATAGACAATAGGTGCAGGAGTAGGCCATTCGGCCCTTCGAGCCAGCACCACCATTCAATGTGATCATGGCTGATCATTCTCAATCAGTACCCCGTTCCTGCCTTCTCCCCATACCCCCTGACTCCGCTATCCTTGAGCTCTATCTAGCTCTCTCTTGAATGCATTCAGAGACTTGGCCTCCACTGCCTTCTGAGGCAGTGAATTCCACAGATTTACAACTCTCTGACTGAAAAAGGTTTTCCTCATCTCCGCTCTAAATGGCCTACCCCTTATTCTTAAACTGTGGCCCCTGGTTCTGGACTCCCCCAACATTGGGAACATGTTTCCTGCCTCTAACGTGTCCAACCCTCGGGTTCCTATTAAATCTTTCCCCCCTCACCTTAAACCTATGTCCTTTTGTTCTTGATTCCCCAACTCAGGGCAAGACTCGATGCACTTACCCTATCTATTCCTCACATGATCCTATACACCTCTATAAGACCACCCCTCATCGTCCTGCACTAAAGGAATAAAATCTTAACCTGCTCATTCTCTCCCTGGTGCTTCGGCTTTCGAGTCCGTGGAACATCCTCCTAAGTCAGCACTGCACCCTTTCCACCTTAACAACTTCTTTCAGACAGCAGTGTGACCAAAACTGAACGCAGTGCTCCATATATGGCCTCACCAATGTCATTTACAATTCTAACATAACCTCCCAACATCTATAGTCAATACTCTGACTGATGAAGGCCAATGTGTTGAAAGCCTTGACCAGCCTATCCTCCTGCGATGCCACTTTCAAGGAAATTGAGGTCTATGGATAAAGAAAAAGTACTCATGATCAATAACAACTCTTTCTTTATATATTTTAGATGTATTGACATAAGCTAAAATTGATGTATGTTCTATGTATATATGCATGGACCATTGCTTGCATGATTGTAACATGTACTTATCTCTGCCTCTTTCAGCTCCTTACAATTACCCAGGATGACTCCAACTTCTCTGATGTTAGTAAGCCTGCTTTAGAAATGTATCAACATGTACCCCTCAACCCAGCATCGCTTCCAATGGCTGCATAATTTGCAACTTTTTTTATCCCCAAGCTTAACAATTCACAGCTCATAGAGTCATAGAATCATAATGTTAACAGCATGGAAACAGATCCTTCGGCCCAACTTACCCACACCAACCAACATGTCCCATCCACACTAATCCCACCTGCCTGCGTTTGGCCCATATCCCTCTAAACCTTTCCTATCCATGTACCTGTCTAAATGTTTCTTTAACGTTGCAATAGTCCCTGCCTCAACTACCTCCTCTGGCAGCTCTTTCCGTACACCCACCACCCTTTGTGTAAAAAAGTTACCCCTCAAATTCCTATCAAATCTTTCCCCCTTCACCTTAAACCTAGGCCCTCTGGTTCTCGATTCCCCTACTCTGGGCAAGAAACTCTGTGCGTCTACTCGATCTATCCCTTTCATGAATTTAAACATTATCCTTTTTGGAATTACACCTGTCTTTTCATGCCTGGCCTTTGTCCAACAATCTGCCTATCTAAAAACCTCCCTCGCCTGCATTCACCTATCACCGGCCATGCTCCCTCCTGCTCCTCCTCTTTTCCAGCTTTCTTTCCCTCTCCCCTGCAATCAGTCTGAAGAAGGGTCCCGACCCAAAATGTCACCTATCCTTGTTCTCCAGAGATGCTGCCTAGCCCGCTGAGTTACTACAGCACCTTTGTGTCTATCTTTAGAAATCTATCGTTGCTGGTGTTGTTAGGTTAGATTTTCAAACCACCTGTAACTGCAAAGCAATTCGCTCTTTGGGTTACTTTTTGCTAGTTGACAGAGTTTCCGCACAATAATATTCCGTAGAAAATCATTAAGCTCGCTCAAGGATCCATCTTTTGCCTTCAGAATAATTTTTCAGTTATCATTTCTCCAAATCCTTTACATCTAACGTTGAGAAGGATTTCTTACATGTAAAATAACCCCAGCAAAATGAAAGAAATCTGGAATATTGTATTCGAAACCCATTGCTCAATGAATTAATGTTATTTAAATTGTGCCAAATGTAACTTATTGTTTTTATTTTTACCGATTATATTTTATTAGTTTTAAGGTTAGGGGCAGGAACTTGAGGGGTTTTTTTCACACAGAGGGTGTGGAACAAGCTGCCAGATGAGGTAGTTGTGGCAGGTACTATAACCACATTTGCAGAACATTTGGAATGGTACAGAGGTAGGAAAGGTTTAGAGGAATATGGGCCAAACGCAGGCAGGTGTGACTAGTGTAGATGGGCCATCTTGGTCAGCATGGGCAAGTTGGGTCATAGGGCCTGTTTCTGTCAGAACTGGGGAAAGATTTTGCTTCTGAATATTTCCAACATTTTCAGTCTTTAGCTTTCCAGTTCCTGGATTCGGAATGTCGGAACAGGGAACTGCAGATAGACACAAAAAGCTGGAGTAACTCAGCGGGTCAGGTAGCATCTCTGGAGAAAAGGAATGTGATGTTTCGGGTTGGAACCCTTCTTCAGTCTCGACCCGAAACGTCATCTATTCCTTTTCTCCAGGGATGCTGTCTGACCTACTGAGTTACTCCAACTTTTTGTGTCTATCTTCGGTTTAAACTAGCATCTGCAGGTCCTTCATACATAACAAGGAAACGCAGATGCTGGTTTACACAAAAGGATACAAAGATAGACACAAAGTGCTGGAATAACAGCAAGGGTAGGCAGCATCTCTGGAGACAAAGGATGCATGACACTTCGAAACAGGACCCTTCTTCAGACTTAAGAATGATCCCGACCCAAAATGTCGCCTATCTATGTTCTCCGCAGATGCTGCCTGACCTGCTGAGTTACTCCAGCACTTTGTGTCCTTTACAGAATCTGCATTTTTTTAACCTACACTTTTCTAATTACTGGTTGGTAAGATTAGGAAGAAAAAGATTGTACAGAAGCATCCAGTGGAAGGAATACAAGCAGTTTGCAAGCTGCATTGATTTTGAAGATTTACCCAATTTATCAAAAACATGATCTGAATTTTCTGCTGTTTCAAATCAATATATCAATTAGAATATCTATATTCATAATATTTTTGTTCAGTGCACAATTACTTATGGTCATAGTTGGGAAACCTGAAATGCAATGTCAGATTTGGTTTTAACAGGACAGGCTAAAGAAAAGGAATGCAGGGTGGCGTTTGTTTTGGCCAATGGTGTATACATACAATATTAATGTGTAGCTTGCTCACTGACTCCCCCCCCCCCCCCCCACCTTCCCCTCTCCCCTCCCTCCCACCTTCTGATTTCAGTCACCAGAGACCAGGAAACCACAAATAATAAACAAGGTGAAAAAGACAGACAGAAATCCCACCAGAGAGAGGATCAGGCCTTCTTTGAGGCTGATATTTTTGGAAGAGAATTGACAGCAAATTGAATAAACTTTAGAATATCAATAAAATAAAAGCAGATAAAAAGGAGAAAATGGTGGCTCTGTGCTTGGCTCTTGTTCACTGGTCTCCTAAGAAGTATTTTCCTCTCGCTGCAGGCCTTGCTAGCAACAGTCAATGGAAATCCCACTGACTACCACGCCGTGCAAGGTGAGAATGGTCCAGTCTCACTGGAGATGTACTCCACCCCGCAATACAAATGGGAGATGGAAAATGTATCCCCTGGTAAGTTAAACGATGAGTTTGGCTGAATTTAGATTAGTTTATTATTATTGGCACATGTACCAAGGCTCTTTTTTTGTTGTGTTATCCAGTCAGCGAAAAGACTATACATGATTCCAATCAAGCCGCCCTCAGTGTTCAGATACACGATAAAGGGAATAGCGTTTAGTGCGAGGTAAAGTCCAGTGAAGTCTAATTAAAGATAGTCCGAGGGTCTCCAATGTGGTAGATGGGAGGTCAGGAGGTGTTGATAGAATAGTTCTGTTGCCCGATGACAGCTGTGAAGAAACTGTCCCTGAATATGGAAGTATGCATTTTCACACTTCTGCACCTCTTGCCTGATGGGAGAGGGGAGAAGAGGGAGTGAGACTCCTCTTTGATTATGCTGGTGGTCATGCCGAGGCAGCATGAAGTGTAGATGGAGTCAATGGAAGGGAGATTGGTTTGTGTAATTGCCTGGGCTGTGTCCATAACTCTGCAATATGTAAATCTGTCCAATATAGTTAAGCTCCCATTGTACCAGTAGGACATTTCTTAACTGCCAGCCATTGCAGACTTACATTGAAGTCTAGGTACCCAGTAGCAGTGATAATTTATTGTATATTTATTGCGCCGTTATTGCATCGAATATACAAATATGCCTGTAATTCTGCAGCAGGTAAGAATTTAATTGTTCCTGTGTAGATCCGGTGCATGTGACAAGTAACCAGACTTGACCTAAATGTAAAACAATGAAATGTTTTTGTTCATTATTGCCAGACAAAATGAAAGAAGAAAGTGTTTTGGAAGAGCCGGTCAACAGCAGACTCAACAGCCTGATCACCATTTTCCGATTCATTATGAAGCAGAGCTATATTTGTGCACTGATTGCTATGATGGTAGGTGCATTGAACGGGCAGATGACTGTATATTCACCATTGTGTATGAAGGAACTGCAGATGCGGGTTTAAACCAAAGAAAGACACAAAATGCTGGAGTAACTCAGTGGGACAGGCAGCATCTCTGGATGCTGGATCCCATTCCTTCTCTCCAGAGATGCTGCCTGTCCCACTGAGTTACTCCAGCATTTTGTGTATATTCACCATTGTTGTGTTCCTTCACACTAATTAAGTGCAGCAGGGACCTGAATGTTTTTGCAGCAGGGGATGGTTATACATTTAACCAATATTTTTAAAAGAAGAATTTCTGGTGGCACGGTGGCATAGCGGTAGCGTTGCTGCCTTACAGCACCGGAAACCCAGGCATAATCCTGACTAAGGGTGCTGACAGCACAGAGTTTGTACGTTCTCCCCGTGACCATGTGGGTTTTCTCTGGGTGCTCCGGTTTCCTCCCACACCCCAAAGACATACAGGTTTGTAGGTTAATTGGTTTTGGTAAAAATTGTAAATTGTCCCTCGAGTGTAGGATAGTGGTAGTGCACAGGGATCGCTGGTCGGCGCGGACTCAGTGGGTTAAACTAAACCACTTACATGATAACTTGAGGGTGGCACAGCCGGTAGGGCCATTGTCTCCAATGATCCAGGTTCAAACCTGATTTCAGGTGTTGAATCTGGAATTTAGAAGGATGAGAGGAGATCTTATCGAAACGTATAAGATTATTAAGGGGTTGGACACGTTAGAGGCAGGAAACATGTTCCCAATGTTGGGGGAGTCCAGAACAAGGGGCCACAGTTTAAAAATAAGGGGTAGGCCATTTAGAACTGAGATGAGGAAAAAAAATTTCAGTCAGAGAGTTGTGAATCTGTGGAATTCTCTGCCTCAGAAGGCAGTGGAGGCCAATTCTCTGAATGCATTCAAGAGAGAGCTAGATAGAGCTCTTAAGGATAGCGGAGTCAAGGGGTATGGGGAGAAGGCAGGAACGGGGTACTGATTGAGAATGATCAGCCATGATCACATTAAATGGCGGTGCTGGCTCGAAGGGCCGAATGGCCTCCTCCTGCACCTATTGTCTATTGTCTGTTGTGTTGCCTGTTGTGGAGTTGGCAGGTTCTTTCTGTGACTACGTGGGTTTCCACAAACATCCCAGAGATTTTGAGGGTTGGTAAATTAATTGGCCATGAGTTTGCAGGGTGTGGGTGAGTTGAGAAGTTGATGAAAATGAGAAAAGAATAAAATAGGATTGACATAAAATGTGTGTATGTTATTACTTGATGGTTAGCATGGAGCCGATGGAATGAAGGGCCTGTTTCCTTGCTGGATCACTCTCCGACTCTATAAAATCAGAAACTACCTGACAGGTCATTTCTCACTTTATAATGTGTAGGAAGGAACTCAGAGAGTCATGCAGCGCAGAAACAGGTCCTTCAGCACAATTCATCCAGATGGACCAAGCTGCCTCATCTAAGATGATCCCATTTGCCGGCGTTTGGCCTATATCCCACTAAACGTTGTTAACCATGGACCTATCCAATGATTTTAAGTGTTCAACTACTCAACTACCTCCTCTGATAGCTCATTCCATATACCTACTACCTTCTGTTTGAAAACGTTGCCCCTCAGATTCCTATTAAATCTTTCCCTTTTCACCATAACCCTCTGCCATCTTGTTCTTGATTCCTCAACCCTGGGAAAAAGACTATATATTATATATTTAGTAGTACCCAATCTTCTGGCCTACCATTTATCTTCACAACATTGCAGCTTTTTCTTTCAATTTGATTTGATCCTTAACCTCCTTAGCTACAGTTGATGCATCCTTTATGTCAACACTTTCTTTCTCACCCGACATGCATTTTGCTGAGATTGATAAAATGTCTCCTTCATTATCTGTCACTGTTGATCCATCCTCACCTGTATCCACCTATCACTTGCCAGGCTATGTCCCTCCCTTTCCTCCTTTCTCCCGTCTGCTACATTCACTCTGAAGAAGGGTCCCGACCCAAAACGTTGGCTTTCCATGTCCTCCACAGATGCTGGCCTGGCCTGTAGAGTTGCTCCATCACTTTATATCTTTTTTTTTTTGTAAGTCAGCTTCTGCAATTCCTCGTGTCTCCATTTTAAACTCCATTCTAGTTTATCAGGCCACTTCAGCCAACTCTGGCCTCAAACCAATGTCACTGCCTGTATTTAAGTTTAAGACTCTAGGTTGAAACCCACGCTTCCCGCTCAAACTGGATTTGAAATTCAGTGTAAGTACTTTACATAAAATGTTTTGGCTCTCACACTTTTCAGTTATGTCCAGTCCCACAATACATAACTTGACGGGACCTCATTGAAACTTACAAAGGGACTTCATTGAAACTCACTGAATAGTGAAATGCCTGGACAGAGTGAATGTGAGAGGATGTTTCCTCTAGTGGGAGAGTCTAGGACCAGAGGCAATAGCCTTAGAATAAAAGGATGTACCTTTAGAAAGGAGACGAGGAGGAATTTCTTTAGTCAGAGGGCAGTGATTCTGTGGAATTCTTTGCCACAGACGGCTGTGAAGGCCAAGTCAATGGATAATTTTAAGGCGGAGATTGACAGATTTGTGATTAGCACAGGTGTAGGGGGTTATGGAGAGAAGGCAGGAGAATGGGGTTGAGAGGAATTGATAGATCAGCCATGATTGAATGGCAGAGTAGACTTGATGGGCCGAGTGGCCTAATTCTGCTCCTGGAACTTACAAACCAATGAACTTTACGATAGTTTTCTTTGTTTGTGAAACTTTTCAATGCTGTTGCTTTTCTTTAGGCCTGGAGTATTACCTACCACAGCTGGCTGACCTTTGTGTTATTGATTTGGTCCTGTGTACTGTGGATGTTGCGTGACCGGAGGAAATATGCAATGCTTACATCTCCATTCATGGTCTTCTATGGAAACGTCTTGTTAACCCTACAATACATCTGGAGTCTTGACCTTACCAAAGAGGAACTTCCTGAGCCATCGGGAGTATTAAAAAAGATGGAGACCCCGTGTGTCGAACTGGGTTCAAAGGTTGGTTTTAACAAAAATAACATCCGAAAATAACATTGTGAGTATTTGTCATAGAGTCTTAGAGTCATACATCTTGGAAACAAGCCCTTTGGCCCAACTTTCCCACACCGACCAATATGCCCCATCTACATTAGTCCCACCTGCCTGCGTTTGGCTCATATCCTTCTAATCCTGTCCTATCCATGGACCTGTCTAATTGTTCCTTAAACGTTGCAATAGTCCCTGTCTCTACTAACTACTCTGGCAGTTCGTTCTGTACACCCACCACCTTTAGTGTAACAAGGTTCCGCATAGTAGGCTGCTCTGGAAGGTTAGATCGCATGGGATCCAAGGAGAGATAGCTGAATGGATAGCAAATTGGCTCCATGGAAGAAAGCAGAGGGTAATGGTGGAAGGTTGCTTCTCAGACTGGTGCCTGTGACTAGTGGTGTGCCTCAGGGTTCGGTGCTGGGCCTGTTTGTCATCTACATCAATGATTTGGATGAGAACCTACAGAGCAAGATTAGCAAGTTTACTGAGGTTACAAAAGTTAGTGGTTTTGCAGATAGTGAAGATGGTTGTGAACGATTGCAGCAGGATCTGGATAGATCGATTGGCCAGACGGGCAGTGGAATCGTTGATGGAATTAATATAGAGAAGTGTGAGGTGTTGCATTTTGGGACGTCGAACAAGGGCAGGACCTACACAATAAATGGTAAGCCTCTGGGTAGTGTTGTAGAGCAGAGGGATCTAAGAGTGCAGGTGCATGGTTCCTTGAAGGTCGAGTTGCAGGTAGATAAGGTGATCGGAAAGGCTTTTGGCACTTTGGCTTTCATCAGTCAGAGTATTGAGCATAGAAGTTGGGAGGTCATGTTGCAGTTCTATAAGACGTTGGTGAGACCGCATTTAGAATATTGTATTCGGTTCTGGGCACCATCTTATAGGAAAGATATTGTTAAGCTTGAAATGGTTCAGAAAAGACTTACGAGGATGTTGCCAGGACTAGAGGGTCTGAGCTATAGGGAGAGGTTGAGTAGGCTGGGTCTCTATTCTGTGGAGGGCAGGAGGATGAGGGGAGATCTTACAGATATACAAAGTCATGAGAGGAATAGACCGGGTAGATGCACAGAGTCTTTCGCCCAGAGTAGGGGAATTGAGGACCAGAGGACATAGGTTCAAGGTGAAGAGGAAAAGGTTTAATAGGAATCCGAGGGGTAACTTTTTCACACAAAGGGTGGTGGGTGTATGGAACAAGCTGCCAGAGGAGGTAGTTGAGGCTGGGACTATCCCATCGTTTAAGAAACAGTTGGACAGGTATCTGGATAGGACAGGATTGGAGGGGTATGAACCAAGCGCAGGCAAGTGGGACTAGTGTAGCTGGGACATTGTTGGCCGATGTGGGTGAGTTGGGCCAAAGGGCCTGTTTGCACATTGTATCACTCTGTGACTCTCTGACCCCATTGTACCAACCTTCTGATAAATTTGTCTGAAATTCAGCTCTCTACCATTGTGCTGTATTTTCAAACGGGCAGGGGAGGTAGAATGGGCGGGGAAGCTATAAAGCATTCAGAATCTGGCAAAAGGAAAACAGAATTAATATTTCATATTTTGTTGTATATTTTAAATAAATATTGAATGCAAATTAATGACCGTCTCTAATAGCCTTTCAGAAGCTGCCATTTTATGCCATGCCAGCTCCACTGATGAAGCTGCTGCTCTGTCATTGGACGGGAGGGAGTTCCACCGATGATGAAGAAATAGCAATATAATTTCAAGTCAGAGATAGTAAGAAGTCCCAAGAGCAGAAATAGTCCATCTGGCCCATTGTCTCCGCCATTCAATCATAGCTGATCTGTCTTTCCCTCTCGACCCCATTCTCCCTGCTTTCTCCCCATAACCCCTGACACCTGTACCAATCAAGAACCTGTCAATTTCCATCATCAAAAATATCCATTGACGGCCTCCACTGCCTTCTGCGCCAATGAATTCTACAGATTCGCCATCCTCTCACTAAAGAAATTCCTCCTCATCTCCTTTCTAAAGAGTCCTTTTATTCTGAGGCTCTGCCCTCTGGTCTTCGACTCTCCCACTAGTAGAAACATTCACTCCATCCAGGCATTTCACTATTTGGTAAGTTTCAATGAGGTTCCACCCAACCCCCCCCCCCCCCCCCCCCCTCATCCTTTTAAACTCCAGCGAGTACAGGCCCAGTGTCGTTAAATGCTCATCATATGTTAACCCACTCATTCTTGGGTTCTACAAGAATGTGGTTGTTGACAAGATGGTTCCACCAGTGATGAAGGAATAGTAATGTAATTTCAAATCATGGACAGTGGAAGCCATGAAGAGGTGATGTTCAGAGACACCCATTGCCCTTCTTGAGGTTTGGGAGGTACTCTCAGAGTAGCCTAAAGTTAAATAAGTATAAAGCTACCTACAAAATGGCCTGAAAGTAATTGTACCTTTTCAGAAATGTATCTTCATTTTAACAGCATGTCACTGATTATTTCTGCGTTCAGAACAATAAGTGTCTCTTTTTTCTTCACAGATCCTTTGTACCTTGACATTCTGGCTTTTGCTCCATCAATATATCACGGAGCGTCGCGAGGCGGAAAAGCAACGGGGGTCTGCTTTATCCCAGGTCAAAGTGGAGGAAAAAGGTAAAACAGACTTACATCGCTTGTTAAGAAGGATTTCTGAGGGATAAGATGCATTTGTGAGGGCAAGGGTGAATTGGGGATAGACAGCAAGGTTTTGTATGTGGGAGGTCATGCCTTCTTGAAGAAATAATCTAGGTTGATGAGGACAAGGCCGTAGACGTAATCTCTATGGACTTCAGCAAGGTCTTAGATACAGTTCAGCGTGAGTGGCTGCTCCAGTAGGTCAGGTCGCATGGGTTCCAGGGAGAGCCGGCTACAGGTCCACCACTGATTTTCCGGCAACTGGTGGTCTGGCACCTCCTTTTAACCTGGACAAAATGACAGGAGCGCACTTGAAATCCCGCTCCCCTGGAAGTACTTCCGAAAATGTGGCGCCTAGGTCGGGTGAGGCAGCCAATCTCGATCTCATCGGCACTTCCACAGCCGATCGATGGGTCGAATTTGCCCCCTGTGGCCAGGGCTCTGGACCTCTGGCCTGGCCGGAGCCGGCAGATCCAATCCCACCGCTGCACATGGAATATTATGTTCAGTTTTAGTCAATCTGCTTTTGAAAATATGGCATTAAGCTGGAAAGAGTGCAGAGAAGATTTACAAGGATGTTACCAGAACCGGAGGTCCTGAGCGAAAGGGACAAGTTGGGCAGGTAAAACCTTTTTCCTTAGAGTGCAGGAATTTGAGGGGTGATCTTATACAGGTGTACAAAATCCCAGGTGAAAAAGAGATTGTTAATAGGCAGAATCCTTTTCCCAGGGTAGGGGAATCAAGAGGGCACAGGTTTAAGGGAGGGGAAAGATTTAATAGGAACCTGAGGGGCAACTCTTTCACACAAGTAGGTACATGGAAGGAGCAGCCAGAAGAAATGGGTTGAGACAGATAGAATACCAACTTTTGAAAGACATTTGGACAGGTACCTGAATAGGAAAAGTTTTGAGGGATATGGGACAAATACAGGCAAATAAGAGAAGCTTTGATGGGGCATCCCGTTGGCATGTTTGAGATGGGCTGAAGGGCCTGTTTCCTTTGACTCTAATCTTTGATGCAGAATGTCTCACGTACAATGTCCAGGACACCATCAAGCATGTTGAATTTCTTAGCAGGATGGTGAACAATACAGGTGGATTTTGGTCTTTCCCATCAAGGAGATATTTGGACAGAACTTTCTCCACCAAAGTCCCCCTGATCCCCACCACTGCTCCTCCTCAGCAGCCACCCCACCTTCCAAATGAAAATCTGACAAGAGTTTTAGAAGGCAACTGACCCATTCATAGGTCATAAGTTCATAAATTCTAGGAGCAAAATTAGGCCATTCAGCCCATCAAGTCTGCTCCACCATTCAATCATGGCTGATCTATCTTTCCCTCACAACCCCATTCTCCTGCCTTTTCCCCATAACCCCTGACACCCATACTAATCAAGCAGCTAGCAATCTCCGCCTGAAAAATATCCATTGTCTTGGCCTCCACAGCCATCTGTGGCAATTAATTCCACAGATTCACTACACTCTAACTAAAGAAATTCCTCCTCATTTTTCAAAATGTATGTCCTCTTTATTCTGAGCCTATGGCCACTGGTCCTAGACTCTCCCAATAGTGGAAACATCCTCTCCACATTCACTCTATCCAGGCCATTCACTATTCGGTAAGTTTCAATGAGGTGTCCCCCCCGTCCCCCCCACCACACCCCCTCCCTTCTAAACTCCAGCGAGTACAGGCCCAGTGCTGTCAAACGCTCCTCATATGTTAGCCCACTCATCCCTCATTCACTGGATTGTCACAAGGGTTTGTGGCCAAAAGTCTATCCTCTGAGAATGTAAAATGTCCACTTAAAGCTGCCGGATAACTCTGTGTTTTTCTGTTTGTGCAGAAGATAGCCAGCAAGGAAAGGAGATAATGAAAGTATTAGGAAACCTGGTGATGGGAATGTTTGTCAAATATTGGATTTACATCTGTGGCGGAATGTTTTTCTTCGTCAGTTTTGAGGGCAAGATTGTCATGTACAAGATCATCTACATGATGCTGTTTCTGTTCTGCGTGACTCTATATCAGGTACGTATTTCAATGGTCAAGTGAAGTATTGGCATACCTAAGCACAATCCCCGATTAGCAAAGGTGGAAGGGGGGGGTAGAGGGATAGGAGAAGTGGGAGAGTGGCGGGGCACAGAAAGGAGAGGGATGAATAGAAGGGGGAGAGCGGTTGTTACATAAAATTGGAGAATTCAATGTTCATACCGTTGGGTTATAAGCTTCCCAAGCGGAATATGAGGTGTTGTTCCACCAGTTTGTGTGTGGCCTCACTCTGGTAGTGGAGAAGGCCGAGAATGGACAGGTCAGTATGGGAATGCTTTCTGTACTGTGGAAAAGACTGTTCAACAGCAATGCTGAGGAAGAACACGAGTTTCACATTTAACCACAAGAAATATTATACAACAGTACTGAACGTAATTGAAAGTTGCATAATTATGTGCGATCTCGGGACTTTTTAAAGAAGTTTAGTTTAGTTTAGAGATACAACGTGGAAACAGGCCCTCCGGCCCACATCAACCAGCGATCACCCATACACTAGTTCTATCCTCCACGCCCAGGACAGTTTACAGAAGCAAAGTAACCTACAAACCCACACGTATTTGGAATGTGGGAGGAAACCAGAACACCCGGAGGAAACCCACACGGTCACAGGGAGAACTTGCAAATTCCTTACAGACAGCACCCATCGTCAGGATCGAACCTGGGCCTCGGGCGCTGTAAGGCAGCAACTCTACCGCCGCTCCACAGTGCCGCCCCTAAAGAAGCTGAATCAAAAGTTCTATATGATATATACGTGAAATTGCACAAAGTAATGGCAGATCCTATCGACCATTGCAGTCTATTGTAAGGAAAATGATACAAGTAGGTTCAACGAGAAGCATAGATGTCTAGACCTTTCATTCAATTGGAACGCACTCCATTGAATAAGCTAATTGACAGGCGTTCTCCCAAAGCCACTTTGTTAGCTCTTAAACTTCTCCCAACTGCTTCTGGCATTAATCATTGAGAGTGACTGGTGACATAAATGGACGTGGCGCACCAGAGTGTAATTTTAGAATCCGTGTTTTAGAATTATCAAAAGCAATTTGTTCGCCGGCATAGCAATGCTGGATATATGCAACACTTTCTCTCCCTGTCGTCTAATTTTGTTATAGTTGGTGGAGGGGTGATTTAAAACAGAGTTAATGCAGTTCATTGTATTCGAAAGGAAACATTTTAATGCGTTACAGTTACACTTCTTGTAAATTACATAGCATAGTACTGCATCGGAAGAGGCCCGTCAACCCACAATGTCAGAGCTGAACATTTTGCCCAGTGATACTGATCACCTCTGCCACTTCCACCACCAGCCCTGGCAGCATGTTTCAGGCACCCACCACTCTGTGTATAAAAGGAACTTGCCGCGCACATCTTTAAGCTCTCCCCATCTGACCTTAAAGCTATTTCCTCTAGTTTTTCTACATTTCTAGCCTGGGAAAAAGTTCTGACTGTCTACCCAATCTAAGTATCTCATAGTTTTATAAACTTCAATCAGGTCGCCCCTCAGCCTCCGATCTACAAACCCAAGTCCATCCAACCTTTCCTTATAGCTAATGCACCCTAGTCCCAACAGGATATGGAATTATGTTCATTATGTTTATTAGATGCAGGAGCACAATTAGGTCATTTGCCCCAGTGAGTCTGCTCCACCATTCGATCGCAGCTGATCCATTTTTCCCTCTCAACCCCATTTCTCCTGCCTTCTCCCCTTAACCTTTGGCTCCATTAATAATTAAGAACCTATTAACCCCTGCTTTATAATCGCCCGATGACTTGGCCTTCACAGCTGTCTGTGATAAACAGATTCACCACCCTCTGGCAGAAGAAATCTCTCATCATCTCCATTCTACAAGGTACATCCTTATATTCTGAGGCCGTGCCCTCTGGTCCTAGACTCTCCCACTACTGGAACCATCCTCTCCATATCCACTCTATCCAGGCTTTTCATTATTCGATAGGTTTCAATGAGACCCCCCCCTCGTCCTTCTAAACCCCAGAGTGTACAGGCCCAGAGACATCAAATGTTCCTCACATGTTAACCCAAATCAACTCTGGAAGCGTTCGCATGAAGTCCCTCCAATGATGTGGAAACGTGGTGAAAGGCTGTGGCACAAGGAGCAATTCAGATAATTGAACCAAGGGCACCGTGTGTGGACACTGTACAACACAGTACAGATCAGTGGTAGTAAGAACAATCCCTCTTTCCAGTTTAAATCATGCAGGCAAGCATTACACAATGAAAAACGTGTTCAGCTTTCTCTTGCTTGTGTTTCCCCCGCTGTACACTGTAAATTCTGGGAATATAATTTAAGGAATTGCAGCACCGTAGACCGAATCTTGCAACCATTCCTTGGAAGTGTGGCCTGGCAGCGTGAGTTTGGTATCACTGTTCAGACCGTGGCAATGAAGAGATTTATTTTGGAAGCTAATGTGGACAAATCCAAAGCGTCCAAATATAATAATTATTTGTTATATAATTCTATGTTTCTTGGCTGCTTATACTTCTGAAGGCATTTTTTTTTCTAGGTACACTATGACTGGTGGCGGCGGATCCTGAAGTATTTTTGGATTATTGTTGTTTCCTACACAATGCTGGTCTTGATCCTGGTGTACACATATCAGTTTGATTCATTCCCGTATCTGTGGCAAAACATGACGGGAATGGATATTGAAGAGTGAGTAACTGATAAATGTAATGCATACTGGTAGCATAGCCGTGAGAGCAGGTATGGAGGGGGATGGTTCTGAGACACCGGAACTAAGTGTTGAGCCTTCCCGAGGTTTCGTGGGTCTAACTCAATGAAACACCAGTGAAGGGAGGTGCCCACTTGATAACCGAACATGATGCCAAGACCAACTCTTATCTGCCTTTACGTAATATAAGAAAATAACTGCAGATGCTGGTACAAATCGAAGGTATTTATTCACAAAATGCTGGAGTAACTCAGCAGGTCAGGCAGCATCTCGGGAGAGAAGGAATGGGTGACGTTTCGGGTCGAGACCCTTCATATTCCTCCATTCCCTGCGTTTCCATGTGCCTATTCAGAAATCTCTTAAACACCACTACCGTTTCTACCTCCACCACCATCTATATCAATGATTTGGATGAGAACGTACGTGACATGATTAGCATATAGTGTAAGAAAATAACTGCAGATGCTGGTACAAATGGAAGGTATTTATTCACAAAATGCTGGAGTAACTCAGCAGGTCAGGCAGCATCTCAGGAGAGAAGGAATGGGTAACGTTTCGGGTCGAGACCCTTCTTCAGACTGATGTCAGGGGGGCGGGACAAAGGAAGGATATAGGTGGAGACAGGATGATAGAGGGATTAGCAAGTTTGCAGATGATACAAAAGTGGGTGGTATTGAAAGATAGTGAAGATGGTTGTGAAAAATTGCAGCAGAATCTTGATCAGTTGGCCAGGTGGGCTGAGGAATGGTTGATGGAATTTAATGCAGAGAAATGTGAGGCGTTGCTCACCAGACTGTTGGGAAGTCTACTGTGGGCAGGACCTACACAGTGAATGGAAGGCCTCTGGGGAGAGTTATAGAGCAGAGGGACCTAGGAGTACAGGTACATAGTTCCATGAAGGTGGAGTCTCAGGTAGATAGGGTGGTCAAAAAGGCTTTAGGCATGTTGCCCTTCATCAGTCGGAATACTGAGTATAGAAGTTGGGAGGTCACGTTGCAGTTATATAAGACACTGGTGAGACTGCATTTAGGGTATGGAATTCAGTTTGGGGTACCATGTTATAGGAAAATATTGTCAAGCTTGAAAGGGTACAGAGAAGATTTACGAGAATGTTGCCCGGACTCGAGAGATTGAAATATAGGGAGAAGTTGAGTAGGCTGGGACTCTATTCCTTGGAGCGCAGGAGGATGAGGGGTGATTTTATAGAGGTGTATTAAATCATGTGAGGTGTAGTACAGAGACTCTTGCCCAGAGCAGGGGAATCGAGGACCAGAAGACATAGGTTTAAGGTGAAGGGGAAAAGATTTAATAGGAATCTGAGGGGTAATTTTTTCACACAAAGGGTTGTAGGTGGCCAGAGGAGGTGGTTGAGGCAGGGACTATCGCAGCGTTTAAGAAAAGGTTAAACAGGTGCATGGATAGGACAGGTTTGGAAGGATATGGGCCAAACGCAGGCAGGTGGGACTGGTGTAGCTGAGACATGTTGGTTGGTGTGGGCAAGTTGGGCCGAAGGGCCTGTTTCCATGCTGTATGACTCTGTGACCATCCCCGGAAGTGCATTCTAGGTACTCACCACCCTCTGTGTAAAAAACGTGCCCCACACATCTCCTTTAAATTTCACCCCTTTCACCCTAAATGGTGAAAGGTTGTGAGGGCATTTAGGGATGTGTAATAAATGCTAGTGTAACCAGTAACACCTACATCCCATTGTGTAAAAATCAAAAAAGTTGCAAAAAACAACTGGTGCAGGTTACAAACAGGATTATGACAAAAAAAATATCAAATCAAATAAATTTGTTTTACGGTGTATGCCCAAAATGCAAACAGTGGTGTCTTGCATTAAAAACAAGCAATTGGGACAGAAATTTAAATGGCTTAGTTTAATCCAAAATTGTTACACATCCTTTCAGGGCTAAATATATAATTGTTCTTTGTTTAAAGGTTGAAGGATCTTGGACTAGAGAAATTCACTGTTGCAGATCTGTTTACCAGCATTTTCATCCCCACATCTTTCTTGCTTGTGTGTATCTTGCACCTTCATTATTTTCATGATCGCTTTCTGGAACTCACTGACCTAAAAGCAGTGACTAGCAAACAGGAGAGCACTATCTACAGGTGAGAAGCATTCTTTAATACCTTGGCAACTTATGCTTTGAAAGTGAATAAGTCATGACATCTATTCCCCCGCAATCTTGATATGTGACGTGTGTCTTGAATTATTGTGAATGTACAAGTAGTTCTGCTATTACATTCTGTGGAAATATTGCATTCTGAAAAGACTGAAGGCTCCATGTTAGATTGTTTTATAGAGTACCATTGCAATAGAAGTGATTGATTGTCAATTTCAATGGCTTCCTGTGGTGAAAGTGGCAGCCTGTGTTCTTAAGGTACAATGGTGTCTGATTACTGCAAGGACGTTCAATGGAAACAGTTTTCTTTTTCCAAAACTGATTTTTTTCCAAGACAGATTTTTTTCTGCTTGTCAGTTTCCAAAACTCTTAAATGGTTTTTTAGCTCTCGATGGAAATCACATTGTAACCAATTCGGCCAACGTAATATATATATTGTCCCCTAATTTATCAATCATATATCCAATTAGTGTTAAGGAAACAGACACTTAGCAGAACCACCAGTGTCTGAAATTGGTTATACAATATTTTGTGATTGGCTACTGGAAGTGTAAATGTTAACATTTTATAATTTAGAACAATGAAACATTATTATTTCCTCTTGATATCTTATATGTTAAATTTAGTTAGGAGAAATACAAATACAATATTATCCAATGAAATTAGAATTTATCTTTCAGAGAGCTGTTACAATATAATCAAGATCCTCGAGTTAAAAGATAGTCTAAGTCATTACATCTAATAGGAATCCATTTAATTTAGACTATTGCCTCATCCAAGTGTTGAATACTACATATTAACATGAGAAAAAGGGTGGAAAATTAAGGTTTGAGAAAGTAATTAACCATCTTATTAGGTTAAGAATGTCTTTAGTTGTTCTAGCTTGAGAATGCCACATTCGGATAAGTATTCACTTTCTGTTGTCTAATTTTATTCTTTGAATGCCGCTTCGTATCAGTTTGATAAATCATATGCTCTCATTTCCCTGGTCAATTATATCAACCAATTATATGGTTTGTTTTGGCATTCTCCTTTCATCTTCCATCCATCCCCTGAGTTCATTAGCAGAGGTGTGCGCAGGTCACCCTCTCTGGGTCCACTGGTGCATTTGCAAAGGAAGACCTCCAAGGAGTAATTAGAAGGGTCAACATTGGTGTCAACATTGGAGTAATTAGAAAAGTTGACACTCTTTATAAAAAATATAAAGTTAGTAATAATTCAGAGACGGATTAACGGATATGTTTGTTATAATAGCAGGAGAATGTAATGGTGTATTTTTGGAACGTGTTCCTGAACTAAATGCAATTGTTCATTTCTATTATAACCTGCCTTACTTTTGCAAATCGTTATCATTTTCCATTGCTGCTGTGGTAACTTTAAGCCTGCATTTAACTGTGTGTGCTGTGCTGTACTGGCTAATTGGTGTGTCCGTGGATTCTTATCACTTCTGTCTTTCTCTCTCTCTCCCTCTCTCTCTCCCTCTCCTTTCTCCTTGTCCATTCATGTGCTTCCCACCACTCCATTTTCCAGCCATGCCAAAGTTAATGGTCGTGTTTATCTGTTAGTGAATAGGTGGGTACTGTCGGAAATCACAGAAATCCATTGCATTTGTTTTATTTGCCATATATTATAGCATGCAAGTCACATCCTTATTTCAGAACTGCTTCTGCAACAGAATCATAATGAATTGCATCCCTGGATATTTAGCTATGTTATTAATTGCATCCCTGAATATAAATATTGTGAGATGCCGGCCTGGTGTAATGGTAATGTTAGTATGGCTTAAAAGATTACTTTTTTAACGAAAGTGTTATCATTTTGACCTCCATATCTGAAGGCTTGTACTTATCACTTTATCTGATGTAGACAGACACTCAGAACCTTTTTCCCCAGGGGGGGAATGTTAAAAACTAGAGGGCACAGCTTTAAGGTGAGAGAGTCAAAGTTTAAAGGAGATGTGTGGGACGTTTTTTTTTATACCTCTAAAGTTGTAGTTGCTGGAGGGGTGGTGTAGAACTAGATATGATAATAGCATTTAAAAGGCTTTTGGACATGCAAGAAATGGAGGGATATGGATCATGCGCAGGCAGAGGAGATTAATTTAACTTGGCATTATATTCCCAATGGACATTGCGGTCTGAAGGGCCTGTTCCCTTGCTGTACTGTTGAATGTTCTATGTTCTAATTGCCTCAGCCTATACAAAGTCAATGTTAACCCTTACATATGAGACCTGCTTTGACGAATAAATGCATAGATATTTGCGAGTTTTAGAGTCATAGGGTCATGCAGACAAAAAACAGGCCTTTCGGCCCTACTCGCACACACTGACCAATATGTTTTATCAACTTACCCACACCGGCCAAAGATTCCCAGCTACATTAGTCCCGCCTGCCTGCGTTTAGTCCATCTCCCTTCAAACCTGTCCCATCCATGTACCTGTCTAACTGTTTCTTAAACGTTGGGATAGTCCCAGCCTTAACAACCTCCTCTGGCAGCTTGTTCCATACACCCACCACCCTTTGTGTCAAAAAGTTACCCCTCAGATTCCTAATAAATCTTAACCCCTTCAACTTGAACCTATGTCCTCTAGTCCTCGATCCCCCTACTCTGGGCAAGAGATTCTGTGCATTTATCCAATCTACTCCTCACATGATTTTGTATACCTCTATAAGATCACCCCTCATCCTCCTGCGCTCCAAGGAATAGAGACCCAGCTTACTCAACCGCTCCCGATAGCTCACACCCTCTAGTCCTGGCAACATCCTCGTAAATCTTCTCTGAATCCTTTCATGCTTGACAATATGTTTCCAATAACACGGTGCCCAGAACTGAACATAATACTCTAAATGCTGTCTCACCAACGTCTTATACAACTGCAACATGACCTTCCAACCTCTATACTCAAAATAGACACAAAAAGCTGGAGTAACTCAATGGACAGGCAACATCTCTGGAGAGAATTAATGGGTGAAAATTTGGGTCGAGGCCCTTCTTCAGCCTGGGTATTCTATACTCAATACTGACTGATGAAGACCAATGTGCCAAAAGTCTTTTTGACCACCTTATCTACCTGCGACTCGACCTTCAGGGAACCATGCACCTGTACTCCAAGATTCCTCTGCTGTACAACACTACCCAGAGCCCGACCATTCACTGTGTAGGTCCTATCCTTGTTCAAAGTCCCAAAATGCAACACCTCACATTTCTCTGTACCATTTTGCAGCCCACCTGGCCAATCGATCTATCAAGATCCTGCTGCAATCTTTCACAACCGTCTTCACTATCTGCAAAACCACCCACTTTTGTATCATCGGCAAACTTTGCTAATCTTTCCCTGTATGTTCTCATCCAAATCATTGATGTAGGTGACAAACTGTAATGGGCCCAGCACTGAATCCTGAGGCACACCACTAGCCACAGGCCTCCAGTCTGAGAAGCAACCTTCCACCATCACCCTCTGCTTCCTTCCATGAAGCCAATTTGCTATCCATTCAGCTATCTCTCCTTGGAACCCATGTAATCTAACCTTCCAGAACAGCCTACTATGCGGAACCTTGTTGAATGCTTCACTGAAATTCTTGTATACAACATCTGCAGCTCTGCCCTCATTGACCTTTTTGGTCACGTCTTTAAAAAACTCAATCAGATTTATGAGACACGACCTCCCACGTACAAAACCATGCTGATCAATATCAGCCCTTGCCCATCCATATGCCTGTATAACCTATCCCTCAGAATACTCTCCAGTAACTTTCCAACTACAGATGTTAAGCTCATCAGCCTATAGTTCCCAGCATTTTCCCTGCAGCCCTTCTTGAATAGAGGCACAACATTTGCCACCCTCCAGTCTTCCGGCACCTCTCCTGTATTTAAGGACGACTCTTAAATTTCGACCAGGGCTCCTGCCATTTCCTCTCTAGTTTCCCTCAATATCCGCGGATATATCTGATCAGGCCCTGGAGATTTGTCTACCTTCAAACATGATAGTACTTCTTCGACGGTAACCCTGACTGCTCTCAAGCCACTTCCATTGACTGCCGCAAGTTCCTCCATCCTACCGCCTTTCTCCTCGGTAAATACAGAGGAGAAATACTCATTGAGGACCTTGCCCATCTCCTGTGGCTGACCGCTTTGATTCCTGAGAGGTACCACTCTCTCTCTAGTTACCCTTTTCCCCCCTTATGTATTTATAAATAACGTGAATAATGTTTAGTGCAAGATAAAGCCCAGCAAAGTCCGACCAAAGATAGTCCGAGGGTCTCCAATGAGATAGATAGTAGTTCAGGACCGTCTCTAGTCGTTGGTAGGTTGGTTCAGTTGCCCAATAACAGCTGGGAAGAAACTGTCCCTGAATCTGGAGGTGTGCGTTTTCGCGCTTCTATACCTCTTGACTGATTGGAGAGGGGAGAAGAGGGAGTGGCAAGAGAAGTTCTCTCTGGTCAGCTGCAGTGTAAGGTGTGAGTGCACTGGCACCAAAGCCTTCAATGAAATAAATGCGTGAGAGCTGGTAACAACTATGGATTGATGCCCTCACGCCCTTTTGGTGCCAGCAACCATAGAAGAATGAATGCCACCTAATATTATGTGCTGGCATTGGAGAGGGTCCAGAGGAGGTTTATGAGAAATATCCCGGGGATGATTGGGTTAACATATGATGAGCGTTTGACGGCACTGGGCTTGTACTCGCTGGAGTTTAAAAGGGTGAGGGGGGGGCCTCATTGAAACTTACCGAATAGGAAAGGCCTGGATAGAGCGGATATGCAGAGGATGTTTACACTAGTGGGAGAGTCTAAGACCAGAGGCCATAGCCACGGAATAAAAGGGCGTACCTTTAGAAAGGAGATAAGGAGGAATTTCTTCAATCAGAGGGCGGTGAATTTATGGAATTCATTGCCACAGACGGCTGTGGAAGCCAAATCAATTGATATTTTTAAGTTGGAGATTGATAGATTCTTGATTAGTACAGGTGTCAGGGGTTATGCAGAAAAAAGCAGGAGAATGGGGTTGAGAGGGAAAGATAGATAGACAATAGACAATAGGTGCAGGAGTAGGCCATTCAGCCCTTCTAGCTAGCACCACCATTCAATGTGATCATGGCTGATCATTCTCAATCAGTACCCCGTTCCTGCCTTCTCCCCATACCCCCTGACTCCACTATCCTTAAGAGCTTTATCTAGCTCTCTCTAGATCAGCCATGATTGAATGGTGGAGTAGACTTGATGGGCCGAATGGCTTAATTCTGCTCCGATAACTTATGAACATTAACTAATTTTTTTGGTATTGTATCAGTGTATTATTGTCACATGTACCAAGATACAGTGAAAAGCTATTGTTAAGCTTAAGGTAAAGTTGTATTATTGATCTATGCTGCCACCATGTATAGCTTGTGGGGAGAGCGCATGATCTAGGCTTCCTTCCAAAGCATGCAAGTTGCCTTCCTTCACTTTATAAAATATGCACATCTGCTGCTGGCAAGTAAGTATTTTGTCACTTCCAATTTCAACAAACAGAATGATTTTATAAAATATGTACCTCTAACCCAACGACGGACGGCAGCTCAGATTGAAACAAACCTCAGATCTGGAATGGCAATTACTGTGTGAATGTAACAATGTTTTGCAAAGGTCAACACTGAATGAAGGCGATTGCATGTCCTGTCCAGAAATGCACGTTGCTTCAGCACTGAATCTAAAATAGACAGCGGAGTGAAGCAGTTAACCACATACGGAGAAGATAGTAAACTGTGTGTGTGGCTTGATGCAGATCTTTTGTATTATTCTTTACATAAAGCGCTGTACTCATCTTCTTTTTCTTCCTGTGTGAATTACTCTGTACAGAATCAAGCTATACATGTCAAATCGACAGAATGCGTAAGTCTTCCCCAAAGACATGAAATGCTTGCTCTCACTTGTCACCATTTCATGCTCTCAGCTTAAACTGTGACAATTTTCTCCCTCGGGGAAAATGTCAAGTTTAGACTTGAATCATTATCTTGAAGCAGCAATTATAATGCGTAGCTGTTTTAGACAGTTACTTCATGTGCCAAACATGTTATTCTACTAACTCTAACATGCTCATATGGAGAAACATGCGTCAACAAAACAAAAAAACTAGAATGAATTGCTTGACATTCTGTGACAAGACACCCCTGAACTTAATCCTGCTAGGGCCACAACTTGCACTTAACGTCTTCCTAACAGCCTGATATCTCACAACAGGCTGGTGAATCAGGACGGGAGTCTGCCTGACATCGGCATGATGAATATTAACACCAGTTCTCAGAAAGAGGAAAGAACGGAGGATAAAAAGCCAGAGGGTGAAGAGACTGAGGAGGAGGAGGAGGACGATTCCAGAGGTGATTGATTTTATCTTCCTTGAAGAAAGACTTCAGGCATTTTCTGTCTTCAGACGTTTTGGAGATACAATCCTGGCAATTGTTCCAGTTGTATCTGTTGGTAGATAATGGAGCAAAACACAAAGTTCAGGAGGATCTCAGCAGGTCAGGCAGCGCCCATGGAGGAAACGGACAGGCGACCTTTCAGCTAGGGACCCTTCTTCAGAAGCTAAACCTATCTTACGAAGGGTCTCGACCCAAATCATCACCTATTCCTTTCCTCCAAAGCTGCTGCCTGACCCGCTGAGTTACTCCAGCTTTTTGTGTCTATCTTCTACCTTACACTTATTCTTAGTATGATTGTGCCTACGGTATAGCAGGATTGTCACTGAACTGTATGAACAAAAAAAAGAATTTCACTGCACCTAGGTACATATGCCAATAAAGTACCATTGGAATCTGAAGTCTGGGAAGGGGCCCCAACCCAAAACATCGCCTGTTCATTCCTTCCTGAATCTGAAGAAGGATCCTCGTTCAAAACATCACCTGTTCATTCCCTCACTAGGCGCTTGAGTTTCTTCAGCGCTTTGAGTTTTGCTATTGACAGAAGGAATGTACGGTGGCCCAGTAGATTTGCTGCCTTAGGGCACCAGAGACCCGGGTGCTGTCTGCGTGGGATTTGTACGTCCTTCCTGTGACCGCGTGGGTTTTCCCCGGTTGCTCCGGTTTCCTCCCACACTACAAAGTGTTCAGGATTTGTAGGTTAATTGGCATTGTAAATTATCCCTAGTATATAGGATAGTGCCAGTGCATGGGGTGATCGCTGATCGGCACGGATTTGGTGGGCCAAAGACTAAAGCCATTGATAAATAAATCCAGGTGTAGATACATGATTTGAAAATCAAATAAACTACTGATCCTGGAAATTTGAAATAAAAATATAAAATACTGGAGTAACTATAAATCTGACAGAACCACAAAAGAAGAAACAGTTAATATTTAAGGTCTGGGACCTTCTGTTAGTACAGGTGAGTTGAGAGGAAAAAAAAGTTCGTTTCAGTCGAACAGAAGACGAGAGAGGATATTTTTAAGGTGTAGATTGACAGATTCTTGATTAGTATGGGTGTCAGGGCTTGTGAGGAGAAGGCAGGAGAATGAGAAAGATAAATCAACCATGATTGAATGGCAGAGTAGACTTGATGGGCCGAATGAACTAATTCTGCTCCTTGGAACTTATGAACTCATGAGGAATGTGTAGAATACAGAGAAAACTGCTGAAAAGGGTAAAGTGGGAAATTACCAGAACATGGAAGCTTCTGTGTCTGTGCGTTGTGTTGTAAATGGCTAGGTTGTGCAATCTGCCAGCAGCCCAGACAAAATGACATTATTAATTGAGTGGTATTCAATGTGCAAAGCCACTCAAGTAATTAATGAACACATAGAATGAATTGTGATAAATCCCCTGTGGAAGTTCACCCTCTCTATAAAACCTTCAGAATGCAAACATTTTCATCGTTGTGGTCTTATCCTGTATTTATATTGTGAGGAAAGGAATGTATATCACATGCCTCAGATATTGCGTAGGATTTACTGCTCAGATAGCGGCCATTTAATCCCATTGAGGGGCACTTGGGCGAGGAATTGTTGCTTCCTGTTGTGGTGGGTTTAGGAGAGGCTTGGGAGGGTTAAAGTATCTTTGCACGGTAAACACTCACCAAGTCTAGTTCCTCTCAAATCATTGTAATATTGGTTGCAAGCAAGAGTGCAGTGGATCCCTGAGGATTCGAACGGCAAACGGTATGTTAAATCATCGCCAGCACAGGCCCTGGTGGGGGCAACCTTACATGAGTGATAATCATGTGTAGGAAAATAACTGCAGATGCTGGTTCAAATTGAAGGTAGACACAAAATGTTGGAGTAACTCAGCGGGTCAGGCAGCATCTCAGGAGAGAAGGAATGGGCGACGTTTCGGGCCGAGACCCTTCTTCAGACTGATCGACGTTTCGGGTCGAGACCCTTCTTCAGACTGATGAACTGAAGTCCGAAGAAGGGTCTAGACCCGAAATGTCACCCATTCCTTCTCTCTGAAATGCTGCCTGAACCGCTGAGTTACTCCAGCATGAGTAATAGATAATAGACAATAGGTGCAGGAGTAGGCCATTCGGCCCTTCGAGCCAGCACCACCATTCAATGTGATCATTCTCAATCAGTACCCCGTTCCTGCCTTCTCCCCATACCCCCTGACTCCACTATCCTTAAGAGCTCTATCTATCTCTCTCTTGAATGCATTCAGAGAATTGGCCTCCACTGCCTTCTGAGGCAGTGTATTCCACAGATTTACAACTCTCTGACGGAAAAAGTTTTTCCTCATCTCCGTTCTAAATGGCCTATCATAGTTACTGTAGAGAACCAGCAAATGGGCAGGTGGTCTCTCAACCCCATCCTGCAATCCACTGCTGTGATGAATGAGCTGGAGTGTACATTAAATGTACAACTTTTATATGACGGGATTATATACATTTGACCCAAAATGTCACCTATCCATGTTCTCCAATCATTCCTCTCTTGCTGTTTTTACTCCAGCACTGTGTGTCCCTTTCACTCAGATGGCGGTGGGTATATGGAACAAGGTGCAGATGAGATAGATGAGGCAGGTATTATAATAACATTTAAAAGACACTTGGACAGGTAGTTGGATAAGAATAATTTAGAGGGACATGGATAAAACGCAGGCAAACCGGACTAACTTAGATGGGGCATCTAGGTTGGCAAGATGCTTGGTTATCTCTATAATTGGGGGCAGCACAGTGGCACAGCAGTTAGAGTTGCTGCCTCACAGCGCCAGAGACCCGGGTACGATCCTGACCACGGGTGCTGTCTGTACGGAGTTTGTACGTTCTCCCTGTGATCGCGTGGGTTTTCTCCGGGTGCTCCAGTTTCTTCCCACACTCTAAAGGTGTATAGGTTTGTAGGTTAATTGAGCAGTAAAATTGTACATTGTTCCTAGTGAGGAGGATAACATGGGGTGTATGGGGTGATTCTTGGTCGGCGCTGACTCAATGGGCCGAAGGCCCTATGTCTGCTCTGTATCTCTAAAGTCTAAAGGTATGGATGAGTTGGGCTGAAGGCCCTGTTACCATTATGGATGGCTATGTGTCCTTAACTACCTAACTAATCCAAGAGATTCAAGATTCAAGATATCTTTATTTGTCATCCAAAAAACAAGTTTTTTGGACGAAATTTAGTCACCCACAGTCCAATAATAAAACCAATAAAACAAGCAAATTACACAACCCCAACCAACACACAAAAAAAAGAAACATCCATCACAGTGAGTCTCCTCCAGTCCCCTCCTCACTGTGATGGAAGGCCAGAATGTCTTTTCCCTTCCCCTGCTGTCTTCTCCCGCGGTCAGGCTGGTGTCGTTGCCACGTTCCAGGCCGCGCCGGACGGTGAAGGGTCCGCAGCGGGCCGAACCAAGGCCCGCGATCCGGGGCGGGCGAACACGCTGTCGCTGTTGCTGCCGCTGTTGCTGCACGTCAGGGCGGTCGTGGCTCCCGACATTGAAGACCCCGCCGAGCAGAGTAAAATCCCGCGGCCTATCCATTCTCCCATTATCCCTTTGTTTTGGGATGCATCTATACTGGACCCCCCATGTTTGGAGACTTGCATGCCAGAACATTATGGTTTCAATGGTAATGAATAGCTGAGCAGCTGTTCTTAATTTTAAGAAATAATTTCTCCCGGATAATGAAATAGTTTTCTCTTTCCCATCCATTTAGAGGGAAAAGCAAATAAATGGCACTTGGTAATTGACCGGCTGACTGTACTGTTCCTGAAATTTATGGAGTCTTTCCACAAACTACAAATAATGGCGTGGTGGATTTTGGAACTGCACATCATCAAAATTGTGTCATTTTACATTATTTGGATTTCATTGAAAGAGGTAAGTGTGAAACCAAAATCAACATTTCATGAAGCCCAAATGTATTTTACATTAAAATCTCACCAAACACATGTAAAATCTGAATGTTGGAGACTGTATAGCTGGAATAGTTGCTTTTCATTGCACGGAAGGATGAATGCAGTTGTCATCATATCATAATTCACACTGCTGTTTATTTGTCTTCAATATTTGTAATGGCCTTGGATTTTCGCCACTGTGCCAATAGAACTGCTTCATTCCTTACATTTTACTGCTCAATCTACTCCAAAACTACTGGCAAATTCAGATGGCAGATTTGACCCCTCGAAACCTACCTCGTTAGCTGCCCGTTCTGATATCTCCATATGCTGCAGCAAGAAATAATTTCATTGTTCCATTGATGTATATATGACAATTAAACACTCTTGACTTGACTCTTGCCTAGAAATAGTCATAGAGTCGTGCAGCGTGGAAAAGGGCCCTTCAGCCCAACTGGCCCACACCGACCAACACTTCCCATCTACACTAGTCCCACCTGCCTGCATTTAGTACATATACCTCTAAACCTGTCCTATCCATGTACCTGTCTAAATGTTTCTTAAACGTTGCGATAGTACCTGCCTCAACTTGCTCCACCGGCAGCTCGTTTCATACACCCATCACCCTTTTCTGTGAAAAAGTTACCCCTCAGATTCCCATTAAATCTTTCCCCTCACTTTCAACCTATGTCCTCTGGTTCTCGATTCCCCTATGCTAGGCAAGAAACTCTGTTTAACTGACCTCGTCCTCTCATGATCCTATACACATCGAGACGATCACATCTCATCCTCCTGCGCTCGAAATCTTGGCTTCACAAAGTTCCTCTAAATGCCTTGATAAAACGTTCTATACTAGAGGTGTTACATGAATGTATACTGTTATTGTGCTTGGTGGTACTCATGGTTATACTCATGGTGACATTGTTCTACCAGTCACATGTAATTGTGAGCTCCAGTAGCCTTAATTGTAACAATGAGTGCCAGTAGTTTCAAGCAACTACAAATTCTAATCATGATAACCAAGTCTACAATTCTGATTCCCTATGTACGATTGTGTCTTGATGGGAGCGCAGATTTGTATCTTCTCCACTGATAAAGACAATAAGACCATTAAATATGGGATCAGAATTAGGCCATCCAACCCATCGAGTGTGTCCCTCTAAACCCCATTCTCTTGCCTTCTCCCTGTAACCATTGACGTCCTTGCAAATCAAGAATCTATGAATCTCCGCTTGAAATATATCCAAGGACTTGGCCTCCACAGCCGTCTGTGGCAATAAATTCCACAGATTCACCACCCTCTGGCTAAAGAAATTCCTCCACATCTCCATTCTAAAGGTACGTACTTTTATTCAGAGGCTGAGTTCTCTGGTCCTAGAGTCCCCACTACTGGAAACATCCTCTCCACATCCATCCGATCTAGGCCTTTCATTCCCCAAACTGCATCCAATGCAAGCACAACAAACATGTTAGTAAAACTGGCTAAAGAAATTGCTCCTCTTTTCTTTAAGGTAAAGTAATCATACTGTTTCCACGTGTATTCTACTGTTTGATCTGCATTGTCAAAGTGTGCCAGGCTGATCTGAGTCTATATACTCTTACAATATTCCTACAGGTTTCCCTTCTGAATTACGTCTTCCTAATCTCATGGGCATTTGCTTTGCCTTACGTAAAGTTGCGTCCATTGGCATCGAGTGTCTGTACAGTCATGACCTGCATAATCATTGTGTGCAAAATGTTGTATCAATTGGCCTCTGTTCAACCTCAAAACTACTCCTCTAACTGTACAATTGTAAGTATGTTATTTAAACTTCAATTGCAAGTTTAGTTTAGTTTGGAGATACAGCGCGGAAACAGGCCCACCGAATGCATGGCGTCCAGTGATCCCAGCACATTAACACCATACTACACACACTAGGGACAAAATTACAATTTGACCAAGCCAATTAACCTACAGATCTATACGTCTTTTGAAACATGGAAACATAGAAACATAGAAAATAGGTGCAGGAGGAGGCCATTCGGCCCTTCGAGCCAGCACCGCCATTCATTTTGATCATGGCTGATCATCCACATGGCTGACCTGTGCCCAACTTCTCCCCATATCCCTTGATTCCGCTAGCCCCTAGCCCCTAACTAACTCTCTCTTAAATTCATCCAGTGATTTGGCCTCCACTGCCCTCTGTGGCAGAGAATTCCACAAATTCACAACTCTCTGGGTGAAAAAGTTTTTTCTCACCTCAGTTTTAAATGGCCTCCCCTTTATTCCAAGACTGTGGCCCCTGGTTCTGGACTCGCCCAACATTGGGAACAATTTTCCTGCATCTAGCTTGTCCTGTCCTTTTATAATTTTATATGTCTCTATAAGATTTTGAGTGTGGGAGGAAACCGGAGCTCCCTGAGAAAACCTACGCAGGTCACGAGGAGAACATACAAACTCCGTACAGATAGCACCCATTGTTAGGATTCTGGCGCTGTAAGACAGCGACTCTACCACTGCGCCACATAGAAACATAGAAACTAGGCCACCATGCTGCCCACTAATTATTAAGTGCTCACTAATTATTAGGAATGCAAAATAATATAATAACCCTGCATTAAAGGCCTCTCGTTCCTTGTCTAACATGTCCTTAAAAACACAATTTTTAAGAAAAGTAACAGTGACCACATTTTGGTTGAACAAGGACAAAATATTAGGTCTGTTAAAGGTAGCTTTCTGATATGATGATAAAGTCAGGGCTGGTTTTCATAAGTCTTGCTGATGGAAACACACGCAGTCACAATGTGAACATGCAAACTCCACACTGACAGCACTCAAAGTCAGGATCGAACCAAGGTCTCTGGCACAGTGAGCAGCAGCTCTACCAGCTGTGCCACCCTTTAACTTTGTCATACTGATTGAAAAGAGGCATTCCTGGAGTAGCATTACTGTGTGGAAGGTCAGGAGATCCAGAACAGAGATGAAATCTGGAAATCTTATTGTTAGCGGAATCAAGGGATACGGGGAGAAGGCAGGAACGGGTTACTGATTGTGGATGATCAGCCATGATCACATTGAATGGCACTGCTGACTCAAAGGGCCAAATGGCCTACTCCTATACCTATTGTCTATGTATCTATGATTCTAACCTGACATTTGAGGGAGGTTTTGATGGCTTTTTTGTTTAGGATTTAGTGATGGCGAACGGTTACCGTATCAGCAAAGTTAGAAACCCATAAACAATGTAATAAAAAAGATAGATTCCACACAGACTTGTCCTTCATCTAATTCCCATTGTTTTCTCCTGACTGCTCCAAGTTGATTTTTGTAATTTGGATGCTATGTTTTCAAGGCTTGCTAACTGCCAATTAGCTGCAATGTTTTCAATCCCACTTAAAAAAAACATTCATTTTTCCCAAATAACTTGTGCTGTGTTAAATGGGATATTTAAGTTAATTTCTCCCCTGCTAAAATATTTTTAAATCTTTTTGAAATATAGCATATTATCACCAGAGTTATGCTATTTTTCTAAGCGCATGAACCTAGAATTTTGAAATATATCATTTGATATTCTCTATGTTAATTTTATCTAAACTTTATATCTTAATTTTTTTTGTAATGCTTGTTATTATTAGTTGTTAAAATAATATAAACAGTTGCTAAATACAAATCCATGGTTTATAAGTATGTAGGAAGGAACTACAGATGCTGGTTTACACCAAAGATAGACACAAAATGCTGGAGCAAATCAGAGGGTCAGGCAGCATCTCTGGAGCAAAGAAATAGGTGATGTTTTGGGTCGAGACCCTTCTTCAGACTCGGTGGGCTGATGGGCCTGTTTCCTCTATCTCTAAATTGGCATTGTATCTCGAAACTAAACTAAACTTAACTAAACATGCAGATTGAGGTGGCTAATTGGCCACTGTAAATTGTTCTTGTCCATAAATGAATGGTGGTGAAGGGATACAAACAGTGAAACTAGCAAGATGACTGTTTCCTTTCATTATCACCTTTTCCCCACCCAACAATGCACCATTGTGGGCTCCACCTTTCTTGAGTCATCGGTGCCAGCTCCAGAATAAGCGCCTCTACCACTGCGCCACATAGAAACATAGAAACATAGAAACTAGGCCATCATGCTGCCCGCTAATTATTAAGTGCTCACTAATTATTAGGAATGCAAAATAATATAATAACCCTGCATTAATGGCCTCTCGTTCCTTGTCTAACGTGTCCTTAAAAACACAATTTTTAAGAAAAGTAACATCGGTGCCAGCTCTAATTTGTTATGAGCCTTTTCATACCTCTAGTTTCCCTCTCCCCTGACTCTCAGTCTGAAGAAGAGTCTCGACCCGAAACGTCACCTATTGCTTTGCCCCAAAGATGCTGCCTGACCCGTTGAGTTACTCCAACAATTTGTTTAGTAAATTACAAATTAAAACACAAAAGTATGTAGTATAACTCCAGAATAAGTGCCCAACTAAGAAAATTCAAGCCCAAAGCCAAAGTATTATCTAACTATCTAATTAAATATACCAACTTATGCTAGCGACAATAAATAACTCCGTATGCAAACAACAGCCACCTACATGTTAACTAGCTCTTTAAAAAAAATTATATCGATGCAAGTATATCATTAGGTTTATCAAGTGTTTTATTTACTAGTTTATTGTTTATTGGCATGTGTACCGATGTACAGTGAAAAACTTTTGTGTCTATCTTCCATGATTTATATAAAATGCTACCTCATTTCAGAAAAGGAAGGTTAAGTAAGTTGCATTTAGTACAATTAGTTATTTAAATTTTATCTGAATGTTTATCTGAATATTTAATTCCTCAGCCACAACTGAATGAGACAAATGTAGAGAGCTTTGCGAGACTGAACAGCTCGGTACTCTACTCTAGCCCTGTGGACCCAGCAAACTGGATTGGCCTCAAGAAGTCTTCTCCCCTTCTAGTGTACCTTAAGGTATGGCTGTTTACAGATTCCCAAATTAAAATTGTTAGTGATTCTCGCATGTATTCACTTCATCACACAAGGGACTCAGTATACTGGCACGAGTGAGTTTTAAGTACACATTTAGTATTCAAATTTTAAGAGTATTCTTCACAGAACCATCTTTATTTGGTCTTTAACCAAAATAAAGAGTAGGCTAAACTGTCGATTAGAAACAGTGAAAACACAGAATAAAGCAAATGGAACCACACCTAGCAAAAAAACTGTAAGGAGGTTGAATTTACTATTCCCGTCCTAATTGTGGGTGCTGTAAACATGTTGTCAAGCTGGAAAGGGTGCAGAGAAGATTTACAAGGATGTTGCCAGGACTTGAAGGACTGAGCTATAGGGAGAGGTGGAGCAGGCCAGATCTTTATTCCTTGGAGTGCAGGAGGATGAGAGGTGATTTAATAGACGTGTTTAAAATTATGAGAGGAATAGATAGGGTAAATGTACAGAATCTCTTACCCAGAGTATGGGAATTGAGAACCAGAGGGCATAGGTTTAAGGTGAGGGGGCAAAGGTTTAATAGGAACCTGAAGGGCAACATTTTTACACAAAGGGTGGTGGATATACGAGCTACCAGAGGAGGTAGGTGAGGCAGGTACACAAGATTTAAGAAACATTTGAACAGGAGCATGGATAGGAAAGATTTAGAGGGATATGGGCCAAACAGAGGCAGGTGGGACTAGTGTATGTTGATCGGTGTGGGCAAATTAGATGTGTTTAAGATCATGAGAGGAATAGACAGGCTAAATGCACAGTCTTTTACCCAGAGTAGGGGAATCATGAACCACAGGACGGTTACATTCCTAATTAACTCATCATCTGAGGAAAACTTGCCTTCCTTATTCGATGCTGTGAATTTTCAAGGCAGGCAAATAAATCTAGAGTACATCTTGAGTGATTCTGATTAGCCAATGTGTTTTTTCCTCTCTCTCTTTTCCAGAACAACCTATTAATTCTTGCCGTTCTAGCATTTGAAGTGACCATCTATCGCCATCAGGAGTATTTTAGGCTCCGCAACAACCTGCCACCTCCGGTAACGAAAACCATCTTTCATGACATCACGAGGCAACATCTGGACAATGGGTTGCTAAACTGCGCCAAGTATTTCATCAACTACTTCTACTACAAGTTTGGGTTGGAGGTACATAGTTTTGAAATCCAATAGACAATAGGTGCAGGAGTAGGCCATTCAGCCCTTCGAGCCAGCACCACCATTCAATGTGATCATGGCTGATCATTCTCAATCAATACCCCGTTCCTGCCTTCTCCCCATACCCCCTGACTCCGCTATCCTTAAGAGCTCTATCTAGCTCTCTCTTGAATGCATTCAGAGAATTGGCCTCCACTGCCTTCTGAGGCAGAGCATTCCACAGATTTACAGCTCTCTGACTGAAAAGGTTTTTCCTCATCTTTGTTCTAAATGGCCTACCCCTTATTCTTAAACTGTGGCCCTTGGTTCTGGACTCCCCCAACATTGGGAACATGTTTCCTGCCTCTAACGTGTCCAACCCCTTAATAATCTTGCCATTGAGCACAAAAACAGGCCCTTTGGCCCATCTCGATCATGCCTTTCACCAAGTGCAGAAAGGATTTAGAAGGTGTTGGCTGGACTCGAGGGGCTGTGCTACAGGGAGAGGTTGGGGTGACTTTATTCCTTGGAGTGCAGGAGGAGGAGTTTTCTCCGAGTACTCCGGTTTCCACCCAAAATTCCAAGGACGTGCGGGTTTGGATTTAATTGGCTTCTGTAAACTGTCCCGAGAGTGCATGATAGAGCCAGTGTATGGGGTGGCTGTTGGTCGGCACGGTCTCGGTGGGCCGAAGGGCCTGTTTCCACGTTGTATCTCTAAAACTAAAACTAAAGCCAATGCGGTCACAGGGGGGGATGTGCAAACTCCGTAAAGACAGCACCCGTGGTCAGCATCAAACTCGGGTCTCTGGCACTGCGAGGCAGCAGCTCTCCCACTGCACCACTGTGCCGCTCCATTACAGCCCCCGATACTAAATATTACATTTTATTCTCGCCATTGTAGTCACTGTCGCCGTCACAGGTGGCCATTAGGTGAGAGTATTTACAGCCATATCTTGAACTCAGCTTCCAACTCTCATGTCCTTTCTGTCGCTGTAATGCCAATTATGAACCATCCGGCAACTGCGGACGGTTCAACAGCCCCGACCCAGGTGAACACAAAGAGGAAGATGACTGTACTTTATTACCTTCCATCACAGTGAGGAATGTGGAATCCGCTGTGCTGGATGTTTATGTTAAATTTTATTTTATGTGGCTGTGTGCCTTGTTGCTTTTCACTTAGTGTGGCTGTGTGGTAGCTCAAATTTCACTGTACCTTAATTGGTACATGTGACAATAAATTGATCTTGAAATCCTGAATTTCCACATCCATATAACCCACCTCACTCTCCATCTCAGCTTACCGCTCACTGGAGCAATCCTTCATCCATAAGCTCCTTCCACATCTAACTATCTCGATTTTTTTATTTTTTTTCTCAGCTCGCTACTTTCACCTAAAGAAGTCAGAGTGGGTCGAGTGGATGTGGAGAGGATGTTTCCACTAGTGGGAGAGTCTAGGACTAGAGGGCACAGCCACAGAATAAAAGGAGGTGCCTTTAGAAAGGAGACGAGGAGAAATTTATTTAGCCAGAGGGTGGTGAATCTGTGGATTTCATTGCCACGGACGGCTGTGTAGGCCGTAAATGGGTACTTTTAAGGCGGAGATTGGTCGATTCATGATTAGGGTGTCAAGGATTATGGGGAGAAGGCAGGAGAATGGGGTTGAGAAGGAAAGATAGATCAGCCATTATTGAATGGTGGAGTAGACTCGAAGGGCTGAATGGCCTGATTCTGCCTCTATGACATATGAACTTATGAACTAAAGTTACACCTAGCCAACTGATGGCATTTCTTTTGTTTTTTTCTCACTGCCTGCAGATATGTTTTCTGATGACGGTGAACGTGATTGGCCAACGGATGGATCTGTATGCGATGCTTCATGCCTTTTGGTTGTTTGCTTTACTCTACCGACGCCGCAGGAAAGCTATCGCGGAGATCTGGCCAAAGTACTGCTGCTTCCTGGCGTGCATTCTGACCTTCCAGTACCTGCTGTGCATCGGCATCCCACCCGCTGCCTGCAAAGGTACAAGTAGTGCCCTTCCTCAGTGGTTGTAATCAGTATCTGAAACATTGAATATCCCGCGTGATGGAGGATTCCCATTGCACAACTGTGAGGACGAAATGTGTAAGTTCACCCTGAAATGGAGACTTGGAATCTAGGAGTCTTGGAATCCTGAAGTCTTGGAGTCCTGGAGACGTGGGAGCATTGGGAGACAAGGAATATTTGGAGTCTTTCGGATTTTCAGTCTTAGAGTCACAGAGTCAGAGACCTATACAAGGCCCCTTGGCCCTATTCCTTCCTGCTAACCAAGTTACCTAACTGAACTAGACCCACTTGCCTGCACCGAGCCCATATCTCTTAAATTCTTTCCTACCCTTGTATCTGTCTAGAGTCAAGAATGTTTTATTGTCATATGTCCCAGATAGAACAATTAAATTCTTACTTGCTGCAGCACAACAGAATATGTGAGCATAGTACACTGTAAACAATATGATAAACGAGAGAGAAAATAAATTTCAGTGTGTATATATACACATACAAGTACACACACACACACACACACATATATATATATATATATATATATACACACACTCAAACAAACAATAATAGTGTAATAATAATAATAATAATAATAATAATAATAATAATAATAATAATAATAGTCTATTGTAGTTCAGAGCTTATTTGAGGTTGTAGTGTTTAATGGCCTGATGGCTGTAGGGAAGAAGCTGTTCCTGAACCTGGACGTTCAAGTTTCCAGGCTCCTGTACCTTCTTCCTGATGGCAGGAGTGAAATGAGTGTGTGGCCAGGGTGGTGTGGGTCTCTGATGATGCTGGCAGCCTTTTTGAGGCAGCGACTCCGGTAAATCCCATCAATGGTGGGGAGGCCAGAGCTGGTGATGGACTGGACGTGTTCACAACTTTTTGCAGTCTTTTCCTCTCCTGGACGTTCAAGTTGCCGAATCAGGCCATGATGCAACCAGGCAATATGCTCTCTACTGTAGAAGTTCAAGAGAAACCTCTCTGACATACCGGATCTCCTTAATCTTCTCAGGAAGTAAAGGCATTGATGTGCTTTCTTTATAATTGTATCAGTGTGCTGGGTCCAGGAAAGATCTTTGGAAATATGCATGCCCAGGAATTTGAAGTTTTTATAGACAATAGACAATAGACAATAGGTGCAGGAGGAGGCCATTCGGCCCTTCGAGCCAGCACCGCCATTCAATGTGATCATGGCTGATCATTCTCAATCAGTACCCCGTTCCTGCCTTCTCCCCATACCCCCTGACTCCGCTATCCTTAAGAGCTCTATCTATCTACCCCCCGACTCCGCTATCCTTAAGAGCTCTATTTTTGACTCACTCCACCATCGTCCCGTTGATATAAACAGGATTGTGGGTCCACATCCTTCCTCTTCCAAAGTCCACAATCAGTTCATTGGTTTTACTGATATTGACAGCCAGGATGTTGTACAGGCACCATTTGGTCAATCGGTAGATCTCACTTCCATACTCTGACTCATCACCATCTGTAATTCGTCCAACAACGGTGGTGTCGTCGGCAAACTTGAAGATGGAGTTCGAACTATGTCCAGCTACACAGTCATGAGTTTAGAGTGAGTAGAGCAGGGAGCTGAGCACGCAGTCTTGAGGTGCTCCCGTAATGATCGTTAATGAGGAAGAAGTGTTTCTGCCAATTCGAACAGACTGTGGTCTGTGGATGAGGAAGTCGACGATCCAAATGCAGAGGGATGCGCAGAGACCCAGTTCCGTGAGCTTGGTCACCAGCTTGGAGGGGATGATTTTTTTTTTTAATCAAAAAAATGTATTCAATTATTAAAAATAATATTTACAATACAATTAAACAAACCAGAACCCACCACCATAATACAAGACAAACAAATATACTAAATGAACTACTATACAACTTGTCCAGGATGCATTCAACCCCTCACGGTGCCCAGCAGTCCTGGAAATCCCCCAGGGTGCCCGTGGACAGCGCGTAATCCCTCTCCGACACCACCTGGGCGCGGAAGCTTCTAGGGGATGATGGTATTGAACGCCGAGCTGCAGTCTATAAACAACTGCCTGACATAAGTGTTTTTATTGTCCATGTGGTCCAGTGTAGAGTGGAGAGCCAGTGAGATCTACTGTTGTGACAGTAGGCAAACTGAAGTGGGTCAAGGTTCTTGTTAGAAAATAACTGCAGATGCTGGTACAAATCGAAGGTATTTATTTCACAAAATGCTGGAGTAACTCAGCAGGTCAGGCAGCATCTCAGGGGAGAAGGAATGGGTGACGTTTCGGGTCGAGACCCTTCTTCAGACTTTGGGTCAAGGTTCTCGTTCAGGTAGGAGTAGATATCCACCATAACCAACCTGTCAAAGCATTTCATCACCACAGACGTTAGTGCCACTGGTCGATAGTCGTTGAGGCACGTCACCTTACTCATCTTGGGCACCGGTATTATTGATGCCCTCTTAAAGCAGATGGGAACCTCAGACTTCAGTAGTGAGAGGTTGAAAATGTCCACAAAACGCCAGCCAGTTGGTCTGCACAGGTTTTGAGAACTCGACCGGGTATACTGTCAGGTTCAGGCGCTTTCCGAGGGTTCACCCCCCTGAAGGATCTTCTGACGTCGGCCTCTGTGACTGATTGTAATACCATCATGCAAAACCACCACCGTATGGGGGCTCGGGAAGGCACATCAGTGTTCTCCCTATCAAAGCATGCGTAGAACGCATTGAGCCCGTCGGGAAGTGATGCTTCCCTGTCGCTTGAGCTGCCTCCTGGTTTCGCCTTGAAGGAGGTGATAGCATTCAAACTCTGCCACAGTTGTCGAACATCTGCCTCATCCTCCAGCTTGGAGCAAAAGTCCCTTTTGGCCTTTTGGATGGCCTTGTCAAGGTCATATACACCTCTGCGTCACCAGACCTGAATGCCCGGGATTTGGTCCTCCGAAGAATGCGGATCTCCTGGTTCATCCAAGGCTTCTGGTTAGGAAACGCTCGGAATGCTTTGTAGGAACACAGTCCTCCACACATTTCCTTATGAAGATTTTAACGACTGCCATATTCATTCAGGTCCGTTGCCGAGTCCTTGAACATTGCCCAGTCTACTGACTCCAAGCAGTCCCATAGTTGTTCCTCTGCCTTCCCTGACCAGCTCTGTGTAGTCCTCACTGCTGGGAGTGCGCTCTTCAGTTGTTGCCTGGATGCAGGAAGAAGCAGCACCGCTGAATGGTCGGATTTCCCAAAGTGAGGGCGAGGGATGGAGCAAAAGGCATCCTTGATGGCCATATAGCAGTAGTCACGGGTGTTTAATCCTCTGGTGCTGCAGAAGACATGTTGGTGGTAGTTTGGGAGTAATGTTTTCAGGTTGGATTTGTTGAAGTCCCCTGGCTGTGGTGGTAAAGGGTTCGGGGTACGCTGCCTGGTGCTTGTTGACCACAGCGGGCAGCTCCTCCAATGCTGGGCGGACGTCTGCCTAGGGTGGGATGTAGACAGCGATCACTTTGATGGAGGTGAATCCCCTCGGGAGGCAGAAGGGGCGGCACTTCACCGCCAGACGTTCCAGGTGCGGAGAGCATTAGTTAGGCGGAACTGCCATGTCTGAGCACCACGCAGAGTTGACCATGAGGCAGACGCCCCCGCCTCTCCCTTTCCCCGATGCCTGCGTACAGTCCATACGATGGATGGAGAAACCTTCAGGCTGGACGGCTGAGTCTGGGGAGCTGGGGGTGAGCCACGTCTCTGTGAAACAGGACACAGAGCATTCCCTCAGCTCCCTTTGGTGAAGCAGCCTTGACCTTAAGGCCTCCACTTTATTTTCCAGTGATTATAGAAAAATAGAAACATAGAAAATAGGTGCAGGAGTAGGCCATTCGGCCCTTCGAGCCTGCACTGCCATTCAATATGATCATGGCTGATCATCCAACTCAGTATCCCGTACCTGCCTTCTCTCCATACCTCCTGATCCCTTTATCCACAAGGGCCACATCTAACTCCCTCTTAAATATAGCCAATGAACTGGCCTCAACTACCTTCTGTGGCAGAGAATTCCACAGATTCACCACTCTCTGTGTGAAAAAAAACGTTCTCATCTCGGTCCTAAAAGACTTCCCCCTTATCCTTAAACTGTGACCCCCTTGTTCTGGACTTCCCCAACATCGGGAACAATCTTCCTGCATCTAGCCTGTCCAACCCCTTAAGAATTTTGTAAGTTTCTATAAGATCCCCCCTCAATCTTCTAAATTCCAGCGAGTACAAGCCGAGTCTATCCAGTCTTTCTTCATATGAAAGTCCTGCCATCCCAGGAATCAATCTGGTGAACCTTCTCTGTACTCCCTCTATGGCAAGAATATTGTACATTGAAGATTGTACATTGGCTAGTAAGATAGTAAGGATAGGGGATCGTAGTCCCCTGCGCTTCAGTCTGACTTGTAGTCCCGCCCGCCAGCCATGTTTCCGTACACAGTGGAGGCCTCCCCGGTGTTTCCAGGCACAGTACTTACTGTTCCTGCGATCCTCCGCCAGGTCGGAGATTCCCCTGCGATCGGGAATTCTCTTGCAGTCGGCAGCTCTGTTGCTGCCTCGAGATCGCATTAGCAGCTTGTCAGTTGCATCGCTGGTTTCTGCTGTTTCCTTTATACAGGTAAGCTGAGAACAACCATATTTGATGACTTTCTGCTGTGCTGTTGGCAACATGTCGCCACAGACAGACGCCATTTTGGATGCCTTTTAAATGTTATAAGTATACCTGCCTCTACTACTTCCTCTGGCAGCATGTTCCATGTAAACACCACTCTCTAAGTGAAAATGTTCCCCCGAGATCACTTTTAAATCTTGCCCCTCTCACCTCAAACCCATTCATACTAGTTTTAGACCGCCCTCGCCTGGGCAAAAGACTATGACTATTCACCTTACCGATGGCCCTCAAGATTTCACACATCTCTACAAGGTCACCCCTCAGCCTCCTCCACTCTGGGGAAAAAGACACAGCCTATCCAGCTTCACTCATAACTCCAATCCAAAACATTTTTTGCACACGTTCAGTTTACTGGCATCCTTCCTATAGCGCGGTGACCATAACTGTACAGAGTACTAAAAATGTAGCCTTACTAATGCTTTGCACAACTGTATCATGGCATCCCAACTCCTGTACTCAATACCTTGATCAATGAAAGCAAGCATGCCAAACACCTTCTTCTCCAACCTGTCTACCTTTGTCGCCACATTTGGCTTTCATCACTCACAGTATTGAGTATAGAAGTCGGGAGGTCATGTTACAGTTGTATGAGACATTGGTGAGGTCACATTTAGAGTATCGTGTTCAGTTTTGGTCACCCTGTTATGGGAAAGACGTTGTCAAGCTGGAAAGGGTGCAGAGCAGATTTACCCAGTCTTTTACCCAGAGTAGGGGAATCGAGAACCAGTGGACATAGATTTAAATTGAGGGGGGTGGGGGGGGGGGGGAGATTTAACAGGAACCTGAGGGGAAACCTTTTTACACAAAGGGTGGTAGGTGTATGGAACGAGCTACCGGGGGAGGTAGTTGAGACAGATACTATTACAACATTTAAGAAACATTTAGACAGGTACAAGGATAGAATAGATTTAGGGAGATGTGTGCCAAAGGCAAGCAGTTGGAACTAGTGTGGACAGGGCATGTTGGACGGCATGGGCAAGTTGGGCTGAAGGGCCTGTTTCCATGCTCTATGACTCTATGAATCTCGGTTGGAATGATGTCAACTGGGCACATGGACAATGAGCAGCAGGCAGATCACAGGTGAAACAGCAACAGTGTGTTTTTTGTCAGTCTACTTTCTTGTTTCTGATCTTAATGATAGCCACGTGTCCCAAAATGAAATATAGATGGATCCATTTCAATCCCTAACACCATTTTATTCGTATTGCTTTTAATTTCAGAGTATCCATGGAGATTTGCAAGTGCCAACATCAACTCAAACTTTATTAAGTGGTTGTACTTTCCAGACTTCATCATACACCCAAGTCCAACTTTTCTTATGTGTGAGTATACAGAATTTTTTTTTCAATGTCATTTTCAATGTCATGGAGATCAGAATTTTAAAACATGTTGGGATTCAGGTGGCTGTCAATAACTCTGTCTAGTTGGTATTGAACAATTTCTACGTTATCTGTGTAGTAGGTTAGACATTCTGATATTTTTCTTTCCTGCATCATCTGCTTCCATCAGAGACCATAAAATACAAATTCATCCCTTTGAACCAATACGCTGGGATGTTACTTACCTAAATACTTGGTTCAAGTTCTACAAGAAGAGAGAAGGAACAGCAGATGCTCTTTTACATGAGTATTGTGTTCAGTTTTGGGCACCATGTTAGAGGAAAGCTGGAAAGGGTTCAGAGAAGGTTTACGAGGATGTTGCCAGGACTCGAGGGCCTGAGCTACAGGGAGAGCCTGTGCAGGCTGGGACCCTATTCCATGGAGCGCCGGAGGATCAAAGGTGATCTTATAGAGGTGTACAAAATCATGAGAGGAACAGATCGAGTAAATTCATATCTTGCTCAGAGTAGGGGAATCGAGAACCAGAGGACAATAGTGTAAGGTGAGGGGGGGAAAGATTTAATAGGAACCTGAGGGGTAACTTTTTTACCTAAAGGCTGGTGGGTGTATGGAATGAGCTACTGGAGGAGGTAGCTGAGGCAGGTACTCTTGCAACGTTTAAGAAACATTTTGACAGGTACATGGCTAAGATAGGTTTAGAGGGATATGGGCCAAACGCAGGCAAGTGGGACTAATGTAGATGGGACATGTTGGTCGGGTTAGGCAAGTTGGGCCGAAGGGCCTGTTTCCATGCTGTATAACCAAGACATGAAAGGCACAAAGCACTGGAATAACTCAGAGGATCAGGCAGCATCTCTGGAGAACATGGATAGGTGACCTTTCAGGTCGACACCCTCCTTCTCTCTGAAGAAGGGTCTCGACCCGAAACATCACCTACCCATGTTCTCCAGAGCTGCTACTTAACTCACTGAGTTGTTCCAGCACTCCGTATCCTTTTAAGTTCTGCTAATAGATTATTTCCCACAGTACGTCATACGAAGTTAGAGAAGCAAATAATTAAACAGTTGTAACCACGATATAAATTTAATTATATTTCAATGGTTGGCAGGAATTGTCGAAGAACAATAATTGGTAATGCTCTCTTTTTGAAGCATAGAAGCACAAATGTAGCAGGTAACATTTAAATCATTTTGCAAACAGAAGTGCTTAGTTTAGTTTAGAGATACAGTGTGGAAACAGCCCCTTCAGTCCACCTCGATTCAAGATTCAAGATTCAAGATGGGTTTATTGTCACATGTACCATAAGGTACAGTGAAATTCGAGTTACCATACGGTCACACCAAGTGAAAAGCAGTAAGACACACAACCACATAAAATAAAAATAAAATAAAAGTTAACATAAACATCCACTACAGCAGCTCCTCACGTTCCTCACTGTGATGGAAGGCAATAAAGTCCAATCTCTCCCTCTCCGTGGTCGGGGCTGTCGAACCATCCGCGGTCGGGGCCCTCAAAACCCCCGCAGCCGGCGTTCCGAGGCCCTCGCTTCGGGGTGATGGAACTCCCGCGTCGGGACGGTTGAAACTCACTACGGCTTGGAGCCCCGACTCAGTCTCTAATCAGGGACCGCGGTTTAAACCGGGCTCCAAGATGTTAAAGTCCACAGGGCCGCCCGCGATTTGGAGCTCTCCACAGTCGATCCCCAGCAAGGGGATCGCGGCTCCACGATGGTAAGTCCACGCTTGAAGCGCCGGATCGGTCTCCAGGAAAGGCTGTGCCGCTCCACGATGTTAGGCTGCAAACAATGGGGGACGGAGATACGACACGGAAAAAATTGCATCTCCATCAAGGTAAATCCTAGAAGGGCTGCAAACCTCAAGCATTGACTGTTGCACAGAACATGGAACAGTACAGCACAAGAACAGGCCCCTCCATCCATAATGTCTATACCCTACATAATGCCAAGACCAATCTTCTCTGCCTGTAAATCCATATTCCTCTATTCCTTGCATGTCCATGTGACAATCCAAAAGCCTCTCAAATGCCACTATCATGCCTGCCTCAACCCCAACCTTTGGCATTGCGTCTCAGGCACTCATCAACCTGCGTATAAGAAACCTTGCTCTCACAACTCCTTTAAACTTTGCCTCTCTCACCTGAAAGCTGTGCCCTCTGGTTTTTGATTTTTCCATCCTGGTTAAAGGATCCGAATGTCTACCCTTTCTACGCCTATCATAATTTTACATACTTCTTTCTATCAGGTCTCCCTTCATCCGGCATAGATGTTGCCTGATGTGTAGTTTAGTTTAGTTTAGTTTGATTTTTTGTCAAGTGATAAAGGTACAGTGAAAAGCTTTTTGTTGCACGCTAACCTATCAGGGGAAAGACTATATGATTACAATGAACCATGTAGTGTACAGATGCACAATAATGGGAATAAGGCTTAATGCAAGATTAAGTCCAGTAAAGTCCGATCATCTGAGGGTGGCATAGTTAAAGTAAAAAATGCTGCTGTGGTTCAAAAGAATGGAGCGAATGTAATGAGTGATAGCAGATCCACTTCTGGGACCAGCACACAGAGTCTTCTGGCTTGGCAGCCATCTTGGAAAGTCCAAAACCAAGTTAGTCCCACTTGCCTGTGCCAGACACATATAACTCCAAACATTCCCATCCAGTGGAAGAAGTCTTTGGTTATTTTTGAACATTGATAGATGGAATATTGATTTGGAGACGGGTGAAAGGTTACTGCGGGTAGGAGGGAACGTGGAGCCAAAGTCAGATCGGCCATGACCTTATTGCTTGGTGGTGTGGGGCTGAGGGGCCTACTCCTGCTCCTAATGCCTGTGTTCAGCTGCAAAAGGTTCTCTTCGTCTCCACGATGAACGACAGCAAATAAAACAGTTTAAAAAAATAATCCAAATTGCTGTTTTTCAGATGACTTCCTGATGTTGCTGTTTGCCTCACTGCAATGGCAGGTGTTTGAGGATGAAAACAAAGCGGCGGTGAGGATCGTTGCCGGGGACAACGTGGAGATCTGCAGAGATCTGGATGCAGCCACATTCAGTCAACACAACCCAGTCCCAGACTTCATTCACTGCAGGTGGAGCATAAACTGCGGCCTAGAGCATCCACATTTACTGGGAGACTCGGAGCTACTATAGCATGTGTCAATGCCTGCTGTCTGAGCAATAGCAACGAAGCTTATTGTCTATTTAATAAATCTATTGAAAATAATATGCATCACCATCGCATCCTATGGGGTTTCATTCATGTTCGACACTTAACATTTTGGCCCGTATCCAGTGCTGTGCTGTTTAATACTATATGTTCCGTGATCGCACTTTCTTCATGTAGTAGTTTGAAAGTCAATGCAATTATGTTTATAGTTTTTATTTTAATAAGATTTTATTTGAAGTATAGCGTGCAATTTGGATGCAGTTCTGCCCCATTACAGAAAGGGTGTGGGGGATTGCTAAAATAATGACTGAATTTGAGGGCATTAGCTACAAGGAGAGTTAGCCAGGAGGTGGTGAATCTGTGGAGTTTATTGCCCAGACGCCGGTAGAAGCCAAGTCATTGGGTATTTTTAGAACAGAGATTGGCAGGTTCTTGATTAGTGAGAGTGTCAAAGGTTAGAGGGAGAATGGGGTTGAGAGGGAAATATAGATCAATGGCGGAGCAGACTCGATGAGCCGAATGGCCTAATTCTGCACCTATGATTTATGAATTTATGAACTTATTTCAGTTCGGGAACCCATTATCGGAACACGTTCACTTAATGTTATCCATTGTTATCTTTATAATCTGGTAACTAACACTCAATTTTGTTTTGTTTCGGTACACAGGTCTTACCTGGACATGATAAAAGTCATTGGATTCAGTTACTTATTTTGGTTCGTGCTTACAATCATCTTTATCACAGGGACCACCCGCATCAGCATCTTCTGCATGGGTTACCTGGTTGCCTGCTTCTATTTCCTACTTTTTGGTGGAGAGCTTTTATTGAAACCCATTAAAGTAATCCTGCAGTTCTGGGATTGTCTGATCGCCTACAATGTATTTGTGATAACGATGAAGAATATTCTGTCTGTAAGTAATTATGGCAAATTTGAAGCTGTAAGGATGGTGGAGACTCGATGTTTAGTGATTGAAATACTGGTATTGGTTTGTTATTGAGCACTGTGATGAAATTTAAAAAACATAGTTTTTGTGTGCTATGCAAACCATACATGAGTACAACAGGTAGTCCAAAAGAAAAAATGAACAGAGTGCAGAATATTGTGTTACAGCTGCAAAGATTTTTTTTTAAAGTGCAAGTACCACAATGAAGTGGATTGGAAGATCAAGGATGGAAATATTTACCATTGTATCATTTTATTGCACTTTTTCAGCTGGTACAGAGTTGCTGCGCCAAATGGTCTCCTGCTTTGCTGTAGAGTTCCGTGATTCTAAGAGACTTCCTCAACAAATGAGAGTGCGTTTAATAAGGGATAATTATCTCAGAAGCTGAATATGGGGGGCTGAACTTGCAATATTCAGAAATTAAATGATACACTATCTTAATCAAATCCTTTTTTTTCCATTCGCACACACAGAGGGTGGTGAGGTCCTGGAACAAGCTGCTGGTGGTGGTGGCTGAGGCAGATATGATAGTGGCATTTAAGAGACTTTTGATTAGGCACATGGAAATGCAGGGAATGGAAGGATATGGATAATGTGCAGGTAGATAAGAGATAGTCTTGGCATCATGTTCAGCACAGTCATAGTGGGCCAAAGGGCCTGTTCTTATTTTGCGCTGTTCTATGTTCTTTGTTCTATGTTGTAATCAAATGCCATTTTCACACCAATCATTCCCTCTTATCCCTTTTGTAAGGCAGATGATACAAAAGCACATACAATCAAAGCGTGTCATATCAAATTCAGAAATAGCATCTTCCCCCATTGTTATTAGACTATTGAATAGAGCCTGGGTGCAGTCCCAATCTTCCAAACTACCTCACTATGGGTCTTGTGCCTTTTTTTTCATTTGCACTTTCTCTGATGAATTCTCTGCCTCAGAAGGCAGTTGGGGCCAATTCTCTGAATGCATTCAAAAGAGAGCTAGATAGAGCTCTTAAGGATAGCGGAGTCAGACAGGAACGAGGTACTGATTGAGAATGATCAGCCATGATCACATTGAATGGCGGTGCTGGCTCGAAGGGCCGAATGCCCTCCTCCTGCACCTATTGTCTATTGTCTGTAACTGTAATGCCACTTCTGCAAAACCATATTTTGCTGTCTGGTATTTTTCTCTTTGCACCACCTGCTGTGCATGTGTATGGCTTAGCTGTATAGTATGATTGTCTGGATAACATGGTACGGGCGGCACGGTGGCGTAGCAGCAGAGCTACTGCGCCAGAGACCCAGGTTCGATCCTGACTGTGGGTTCTGTCTGTACAGAGTTTGTACATTCTCCCTGTGATCTGCATGGGTTTTCTCCGAGATCTTCGGTTTCCTCCCACACCCTAAAGACGTACAGGTTCGTAGGTTAATTGGCTTGGTATAATTGTAAAAAGAATTGTCCCTAATGTGTGTAGGGTAATGTTAATGTGCGGGGATCACTGATCAGCCAAAGGGCCTGTTTCCACGCTGTATCTCTAGACTAAAAGTAAACTAAACTCACAAAGTTTTTCACTGGATCTTGACAATATTAAACTAACACCAAGATATTATCTATTCATATATTTAAACTGTTCCATTATGTTTTGCTCATGGAATGTGGACATCACTGGGTAATTATAGACAATAGACAATAGGTGCAGGAGTAGGCCATTCAGCCCTTCGAGCCAGCACCGCCATTCAATGCGATCATGGCTAATCACTCTCAATCAGTACCCCGTTCCTGCCTTCTCCCCATACCTCCTCACTCCGCTATCCTTAAGAGCTCTATCCAGCTCTCTTGAAAGCATCCAACGAACTGGCCTCCACTGCCTTCTGAGGCAGAGAATTCCACACCTTCACCACTCTCTGACTGAAAAAGTTCTTCCTCATCTCCGTTCTAAATGGCCTACCCCTTATTCTTAAACTGTGGCCCCTTGTTCTGGACTCCCCCAACATTGGGAACATGTTTCCTGCCTCTAATGTGTCCAATCCCCTAATTATCTTATATGTTTCAATAAGATTCCCCCCTCATCCTTCTTGCCCCTAAACTTTGGGGGTTGTTCAGAGTTACCCACATTGGTGGTTAAACGTCATATATCTTTAGTTTAATTTTGTTTATATTATTGTCACGTGAAAAGCTTTTTTGCTGGACGCTATGCAGACGGCGAAAAGACGACACATGATTAAAATTAAGCAGTCCACAATGTACAGATACAGGATAATGGGAATAACGTTTAGTGCAAGATAAAGTCTGGTAAAGTCAAATTAAAGATAGTTCAAAGGTCTCCCATGAGGTAGATGGGAGGTCAGGACTGCTCTCTAATTGGTGATAGGATGATTCAGTTGCCTGATACAGCTGGGAAGAAATTATCCCTGAAACTGGAGGTGTGCGTTTTCATACTTCTGTATCTCTTACCTGATGGGAGAGGGGAGGTGGGAGTGACCAGGAGTGAGACTGGTCCTTGATTATGCTGGTGACCTTGCCAAGGCAGCGTGAAGTGTAGATGGAATCAATGGCAGGGAGGTTGGTTTGTGTGATGGACTGGGCTGTGTGCACAATTCTCTGCACTTTCCTGCGGTCTTGGATGGAGCTGTTCCCAAACCATGTGTGATGCATCCCAATAAAATGTTTTCTACGGCGCATTTGTAGAAGTTGGTGAGAGTTGTTGGGGAGATGCCGAACTTCCTAAGCCTTCTAAGGAATTAGAGGCATTGGTGTGCTTTCTTGGCCAAACTGAATGAAAACCATATTCTTCCTTCCTCAAGAGACACCGTGAACCAGATGGATATTTACCACCATCTTGTAGTTTTGTGTTTACTTTGGCTGAGACCAACTGTTTTTCTTTAATTCCATATGGATTTAATTACCAGACCTTATGTCCCCTAACTATCTTGGTGAAATTTCTACTATGTCCACTTTTTTGTCACGTGTACCAAGGTACGGTAAAAAGCTTTTGTGTGTGCTGACCAATCAGCATAAAGACTACACATGATTACATTCGAGCCATCCACAGTGCACAGATACATGACAAAGGGAATGACGTGAATAACGTTTAGTGCAAGATAAAGTCCAACCAAAGATGGCCTGAGGGTCTGGAATTTAGAAGGATGAGAGGAGATCTTATCGAAACGTATAAGATTATTAAGGGGTTGGACACGTTAGAGGCAGGAAACATGTTCCCAATGTTGCGGGAGTCCAGAACAAGGGGCCACAGTTTAAGAATAAGAGGTAGGCCATTTAGAACTGACATGAGGGAAAACTTTTTCAGTCAGAGAGTTGTGAATCTGTGGATTTCTCTGCCTCAGAAGGCAGTGGGGGCCAATTCTCTGAATGCATTCAAGAGAGAGCTAGATAGAGCTCTCAAGGATAGCGGAGTCAGGAGGTATGGGGAGAAGGCAGGAACGGGGTACTGATTGAGAATGATCAGCCATGATCACAGTGAATGGCGGTGCTGGCTCGAAGGGCCGAATGGCCTCCTCCTGCACCTATTGTCTATTGTCTCCAATGAGGTAGATAGGAGCTCAGGACTGTTCTCTAGTTGTTGGTAGGATGGTTCATTTGCCTGATAACAGCTGGGAAGAAACTGTCCCTGAATAAGCATTTTCACATTTCTATACCTTGCCTGATGGGAGAGTGGAGAAGATGGAATGGCCATGGAGGAACACATCCTTGATTATGCTGGTTATTAATTCAAGTGTCCTAAAAATCAAAATTAAAGATAAAACATAACCTTTGCATTACAAAAATCTATTCATGAATGTGTATTTCTGTTACAGATAGGAGCATGTGCCTACATCAATTCGTTAGTTTTGAGAGGTTGTTGGTTCGTCCAAACATTTGGTCTCGTCTGTACTGTTAAGGGTTATGATGAGCGTAAGTAGCCTATTTATCATTTTTCTATCACACAAAGATGTAAAGGGGTGAAACTGCTTCCAGAGTTGCATGCATTAAATGTTATGTACACCGATCAGCCAAAACATTATGACCTGATGAGCCAAACCATTATGACCACCTGCCTAATATGCCGTTGGTCCTCCGTGTGCAGCCCCATCCGCAGCTGGGTGTGATGCACTGTGTACTGTGACACATTCCTCCCGTGACCACCATTAAAAATTTCTGTGACGTGCCACAGTGGACCTTCTGTCGGTTCGGACCAGACGGGATAGCGTTCGTTGCCCTCACGTATCGATGAGCCTTGGGCGCCCAACACCCTGTCGCCGGTTTGCGGTTTGTCCCTCCTCAGACCACTGTCGGTAGGTACTCACCACTGCTGACCGGGAGCACCCCACAAGCCTTGCCGTTTCAGAGATGCTCTGATCCATTCGCCTGGCCATAACAATTTGGCCCTTGTCAAAGTCGCTGAGGTCTTTACTCCTGCCCATTTCCCCTGCATCCTACACATCAACTTCAAGAACTGACTGTTCACTTGCTGCCTCATATATCCCACCGCTTGACAGGTGCCATTTTAACAAGATAATCAATGTTATTCACTTCGCCTGTCAGCTGTCATAATGTTTTGGCTGATCGGTGTATGTTCCTTGTGATCCGCTTCCAAAATGTGTATCCATTGACTTCAGTGGTTCCAAATGCCACAGACCTGACTGTATTGGATCCAACCTGTCCCCTGAATCTCTGCCTGTTATGTCAGCATGCCATGGTCTAGATACTGAAGGGAGGAGATCTCACTGATCCTCAGTTTGGTCAATGAGGTTTGGAGAATGAAACGCCTCAGGCAGAAGAGCGTGGAAATCCCAACCTCTCTCATTCACCTCGAACAAGCTTTAACTTCCCTTGAAGCTGTGATACATTTTTTTGGTTTTCCAATGTCTCTGGCATTAAAATGCTTAACACTGAAGTGAACAATAGTCATACAGTATGAAAAAGGCCCTTCAGACAACTTGCTGCCCAAGATGCCCCATCTACACTCGTCCTACCTGCCCAGGTTTGGCCCATATCTAATAATTTGAAACGATCAGCAATTAACTCATTTTATTATTATTAATATATTATTATTTGTAAAGTATGCTGAATTAAAAATGCACAAAAGGATTGAAATAACTAAAAACATTAAACATGAGTAAAACAGATTTTTTTTTTAAATTCCTTCAGCTTTTACCCCATGTCCAATAAGTTTAAATGATCAGCAATTAATTAAATAATGTTAAAAATATTATTATTTTAAATTATTAATTTTAAATTATTATTAAATTGTTATTAAATTATTAATAAAAAAAAATTTAAATTAAAATATGCTGAATTAAAAATACTCCAAACGACTGAAATAATTAAAACATTAAACACAAGCAAAACAAATTTTAAAACCACCTTTCCTTCTCTTTTGGTCCTGAATCTGCAGACTTGGAATCCCCATTGAAATATAGGGGTTTCAAATGCTGTTCCCACCATCACTGGTTAAAGATAAGTGAAGACAAATTCCCCAATGTAATCATATCATAGAGTCATAGAGTCATACAACATGGAAACAGGCCCTTTGGCTCAACTCATCCATGCCAGTCAAGGTGCCTTGTCTAAGCTAGTATATGTAAGCTTGGCTTTGGTTGAATGTCTGAATGCCAGCAGATCCATTTGGAACTCCCAGCCGTAGCCAGCAAGATTCAGCCGACAAATTCTATTACATAATCACCATTTAGTACATGAAACCAAGGATTAATTTCTACCCTGTGTTCTCCAAAATATTTTCATGTTCATAAGTTCATTCATGGCTGATCGAGAGCTTTCCCTCTCAATCCCATTCTCCTGCCTTCTCCCCGTAACCCCTGACACCCTTACTAATCAAGAATTTATCACTCTCCGCCTTAACAATATTTTCAATGTTAAACCTACAACACAAATCAGACAAAATTTAATTGCATGTTTTCAATAGTGCAAACATTTTCATTTCGTATCAAATGCTATGTTCCCAATCTCTCTATTTCCAAGCTAACTTCTAAATTTACACATAGTCAGTGTAGTCCATGGGGCTACCAAAGGAACAGTTACAATATTTGGACCAAAGCACATCAGTTATCCACTTGCTCAAACAACTTGCAGCAAATGTACCCAGATTCATTGACCGATCTATGGTAGGACCTGTGGACTGAAAGGCAGTTACGTAGTAATATTTTTAAACCCATAATATGTACTTACTCGCCAACACTTTAAAATAATGCTTCGTGTTCAGAATTAGAAATTGGCTTTGTGACCTGCTGCCCAGTACGAGGTGAAGTCTCTCCAATACTGATTGATAGAAAGATACAGCATGGAAACAGGCCCTTCGGCCCACCAAGTCCACATCAACCATCGATCACCCGTTCACACTCGTTCCATGTTATCCCACTTTTACATACACTCCCTGCACACGAGGAGCAATTTATGGAGGCCAATGAATCGGCAAACCTGCACGTTAATGCAATGTCTGACATGATGTCCCTGAGGAGCACAGATTGGGAAGGAAGGAACTGCAGATGCTGGTTTACACCGAAGATAGACACAAAATGCTGGAGTAACTCAGCGGGTGAGAGAAACCAGTCTGAAGAAGGGTTTCAACCCAAAACGTCACTTATTCCTTCTCTCCAGAGATGCTGCCTGACCCGCTGAGTTACTCCCGCATTTTGTGTCTGCCCACAAGATTGGGAAGGATCTCCATTACCGATCTCCTCACTCTATTGTTTAATATGAAGGTAATGTTTAAATATTGCCTAACTGTAAACGGAACTTACATATTTCAGGAATGATATTCAACCAAACAGCAAAGATCCTCAGGTGAAAGTTAAACTAAAATTGGACAATATTTAGTGATATTTTTAAGGCAGAAATAGACAGATTCTTGAATAGTACGGGTGTCAGGGGTTATGGGGAGAAGGCAGGAGAATGGAGTTAGCAGGGAGAAATAGATCAGTCATGATTGAATGGCGGAGTAGACATGATGAGTGGAATGGCCTAATTCTGCTCCTATCACTTATGACCTTATGAACTACATAGCTTGGCAGTCATTTCCAAGGGGGGTGAATTTTGACCTGTTGCTGGGGGTTGAAAAAATATTTTTCTTCCACAGCCCCTCTCAAGAACCTTAAGGACTGCCCACTGCCGAATGGGGAAGCAGGCATTATCTGGGACAGTATATGCTTCTCCTTTCTATTGCTGCAGCGGAGGGTTTTTATGAGTTACTATTTCCTGCACGTTGTAGCTGACATAAAATCTGCTCAAATCCTTGCATCAAGGTAAGCCAAAAATACATTACTCTGAACAATTTATCCTATTAATTCAGTGTTGCAATTCAATGATTCAATGACACTTTATTGTCACATGTACCTAGGTACAGTGAAATTATTTGTTTTGCATACAATATACAAAATCCACAAAGGTTGGCCACGTTTCTGACGCTGAGTTACCAAGTCCTCACTAGACTCATGTTGGTTCTTCTTTGTTCCCAGCACCCCCGCCAGTACCCTCTTCATTCTCAGTGACTCCCACTCCATCGGGACCCTCTTTGTTTTCCAGGGCCCCCCCCTCCCTCCCCTGCCGGGTCCCTCTTTGTTCTCCACAACCCCACTACACATCAAAAAGCATGCCAGCATGCCCCTGTGGAATAATAGTTTAGGCTGTAGTCAGGCACATTGATGTACATCCTAACAATAATAAAGTATTGATTTATAATTTCACCATTTAACATTTCACCATTGAACATTTCACCATGAAAGTAAATTCTAGCCACTTTTCATCAGCTTGTACAACTCTTTCATTACCACAAGAAAACATCTCCCTTCATTTTGTGAGGAAACCACTTAATGTCAAATGCTCAATATTCCTATTGAAGCTTTTTAAACTGAAACTTTTTTTTTTGGTAGCAATGTTGCGTTCACGAAATGTGCCGCATGTGTTGTTGCAGAGGTGCAGAACTATTTCAAGCAACGATTGTGAAAGCTGTGAAGGCCAGGCTAGAAGAGGAAAAGAAATCGATGGACCAACTCAAGAGACAGTAGGACTTTATATGTGATGATTTGTATACGTGTACCCTTCCTAGCCGTTGCTGTGACCTCTCGCCGATTGCGTTAAAGTTAAGAGTCAAGATTGTTGTCGTTCCATTCACACACATCTTTTATTCCACACAGAATGGACCGCATCAAAACAAGACAACAGAAGTATAAGAAAGGCAAAGAGAGAATGCTAAGTCTGACCCGGTCAGTTGATGCTCAGGGTAATCAGGTGAAGCAGGAAGATGATGATGATGAAGGTATTTCAACATTTTCTATGGAATGCATGTCTGATGCATGAATTTTAATTCAAATGTTGACCAATATCACTAATATAACTTTACAACTCACAGCAGCAACTGTGGCTGAACAACATTTTCTTGTGTTTGATATTGTGTTCAGTTCTGGGCACCATGTTATAGGAAAGATATTGTCAAGCTTGAAAGGGTTTAGAAAAGATTTACGAGGACGTTGCCTCGTAACATCTAGAGGGTGTGAGCTGTAGGGGGAGGTTGAGTAGGCTGGGTCTCTATTTCATGGAGCACAGGAGGATGAGGGGAGATCTTATAGAGAGAGGTATACAAAATCATAAGAGGAATAGATCGGGTAGATGCACAGAGTCTTTTGCCCGGAGTGGGGGGATCAAGGACCAGAGGACATAGGTTCAAGGTTTAGGGAAAAGATTTAACAGGAATCCGAGGGGTAACTTTTTCACACAAAAGGATGGTGGGTGTACGGAACAAGCTGCCAGAGGAGGTAATTGAGGCTGGGACTATCCCAGCGTTTAAGAAACAGTTAGACAGGTACAGGTATGAATAAATTCTTATTATATAGAGACACAATGAACTGCAGATGCTGGTTTACAAAAATATTACGTACATTTATTTACTATTGAATTACATGGATTGGTCAGAAGTTCAGTTACTTCAAAGCTTTTAAGCACGAATATAGTTCCAGATATCTGGCAGAAAGCCTAAAGTGATGGGTATCGAGCAATTTCAGAATAGGAAATGACTATAGCTGGTGAAGTTGGAACCATAGTGGAGATGGGTAAAATAATTTCAAAAGTATGGATATGATGATAAAAATTGCTTTGTATTACTGAAGTGCTTTTTTCTTTGCGTGAGTTCCTTGTCGACATATTTTGCCTTTTGAAAACCTCATGATTTGTAAGCTTCGTTGATGTTGGAGATGCCTGCCTGATTATTTTGCTTTTGTTTGACAAAATTAATGTTTGGACCTATTTTTGTTTTAGGAGAACCAGAGAAAGAGAAAGAGAAAGCCAAGGGCAAAAAAAAGCAATGGTGGCGGCCCTGGGTTGACCATGCTTCCAGTAGGTTTGCCTCAATCATCTGTTAGTTGTGTGTACTGATCATGAACCAAATTTCCTTGAATAGACCAATGCACTTCTTTAAATTTCAGTTTTAAAAGACTTCAATGAATAAGCATGGATTTGCCTTGTTATCCCACTGTTGTTATTTTGAAGGGCTTTATGGGTCAGTTTTTAAACCAAAGATGGATGGGTGCCCCATTTGCAGCATCCCAGTCCTCCACTAACTCACCATAGCCACAAGGCCTCCATGTTGAATGCATAACCGATGTGCGAAACAACAGCTCTGTGAAATATCACCTGGCCATTTTGCATTGCGCTGTAACTGATTGCCAAAATCAATTCAAAGTCATTCCCCGCCTGCCAAATTTCGACCTGTTCGTTTGATGGAATTTGAGCAACTACCGCAGGGGTTTTCAGTTCTAATTATCTGCATCAAGTGCATTCAAAGCACATTCAGGAGCAGCTGCATGCATTAATGGTCAGAGGAAAATCAATTGCATTTTTATTTATCGGTTATGGACACAACATGCAAACTGAAAATAAATGGCTGATTTTTGAAGGACACCGTGTTTTAGTTTTATCAATGATGTTTCCTGATCTGTAAAGCCACCTGCATTAATGCAGCTTGTTAATTCAAACACGAACCTTAACAAAGCTGCTCATCCAGACTGCAAGGCTTCATTACCTGCATTTGTTTGATCCAATCAAACTGCCTCCTTTATTTATGTTTTTATTGGGTTGCCCCCTTATCTATATGACTAAATGAGGCATGGAAGTAATGAAAAGTCTTAATCTATTCAAGGGAATGAAGAGTTTGTTAAATGTGTGACACAAAACCAATTTGGTTAATTTTGGAGGCTAAGGTCAGTTGTGGGGTGTCGTGGGGTTTCGGGGAGAGGGTGTGGATTCATTAGGATTTTTCTGTGACTGCTTGATTTTCACACAGAATTGTCATTAATTTTGGCAACTGATACTTTTCTGTCTGTTTAGAATTTTGAAAAATTGTGTCCATTTGGCACCTTATAAAAGAATTACCTTGAGCTTACTATGAACAGATCTTGCTTCGGCCTTGCATATTGTTGGAGGGAATTTTGTGTTTAACCGGTACTCTGTCTCTGGGTTTCCTGTGGGACCCAGTTGCCCTCTTAATTATGGCTCGGATAGGAACAGACACAAAGAACATCCCGTAGAGCAGTGGTGAGTTTCTCAAACAAGACGGTTTATTCAAGGCCTTAACTTAACACACTGGGAAACACTCTGAGAGAGCCCAAAGTGTTTCAAAGATTCACACCACCCATAGTATTTTATATTCCCACAACACAATGGTTAAAAGTAAATTTTACAACTTTGTTATATTCACCATTGAACAACATTTAACCTCCTGTTCTTTGTCATTAGAAAACAATTCCTCCATTTACCTAACAAATAGGTGCAATAAAGGACACTATTTCCCATGACATAAGCTCGAGTTAAACATATCACAAACTTATAATATTCAGAATTTTTTACATCATGTATAAAACTAAAAATTATCACCCGTCGGCTAATTCAACAATATCTTCTGTTCATACCTCACAGACCATCACCCTCATTTACCCTTATAAATAAGCAAAATGCTGTTTAATTATGTGAACAAACTGAAAATATAAATAGACAGAAAAACGTGTGAAGTCAATGACAATTCATTTTAAATTATGTGATTTTCTTTTACAAGTAAATACTGATTGATTGATTGATTGATTGATTGATTGATTGATTGATTACAAGGAAGGTGTAACCTGTATAATTTCAAAAGTTTATTTGCAATTCAGTGCACCTTTAATCAATGAATGACTTAAACAAAAAGTTAACCATTTTAAGAGCAATCCTGTGAAGTTAACATGCACTGTCAGAACATTGTCAGATATTATTTGGTAAATGTCTAGATGTGCTGTGTTACATCAATCAAATGTAAACTAAAAACAAACCATACACATTGAGTTATGCTGAAATTCTGTCATTTTACGTTATTTATCAAGTCAATTTAATCTTATTTGATTTCCATTGAAAATGCATGTTTCTGCATGGATTATTTAGAACTGAAATTGAGAAATATAAAATTGAAAATTATATTTCTACCAATCAGTCCACAGAATCTACATTAGTTGTAATTTCAAACGAGCCTCTGCTTCAACTACTTTACTTTCTTATCCACTATACTCGCACAGAAATATTGCCAATCTTTGCAATATTTATTCTCTGTTTCTCCATCTTTTCTCATATTTTCCAACTATAGCCAGCCTTCTTGGTGCTCTGCATTCTGTTACTAATTCCTCGTTAAGCTCTGTCATCCCGGCTACCTCCTCTTCCTGATTTTCTTGTGCATTCCTTGAGTTGGATACAGGTAACAGTTTTGGTAGTTTAATGCTGTGCAAACTTTGCACTTTGCTCTCTTTGACATGATTGCCGTGCCTTTAATCTAGAAATTGCCATCATTTTTTTCATTAATACCAGCTGGTTTAAATGGAATGAAGACATTCATTAATATATTACAAGTTGCATTCAATGGTCCCAAACTTTGCATTGCTTTACTTTTGTACCGTTCGTGTTATCTTCTCCTGCCTAGTGGTACGAAGTGGAGACTACTATCTGTTTGAGACAGACAGTGAGGAAGAGAATGAAGAAGAGGTCAAAGAAGATGAAGAGGAGCCCAAAAAAACAGGGTTCCAGGTAATGTTCTGGAATTATGTAACAACTCATTCAATAATATTAATAAAGAGAATCATTCAACATCCTACTTCAGACTAATTGAAGACTGTTAATAAGAGATGAGATATTCTTTCATTTCATTGAAATAGAGACCTTAGAGAGATACAGCATGGAAACAGGCCCTTGTGAGTCCATGCTGACCCAGCGATCACCCCGTACACTAACACTATCCTACACACACTAGGGACAATTTTACAATTTTACCGAAGCCAATTAACCTACAAACCTGTGCATCTTTGGAATGTGGAAGGAAACCGGAGCACCCGGAGAAAACCCACGCGGTCACAGGGTGAACGTACAAACTCCGTACAGACAGTTCCCTTAGCCAGGATTGAACTCGGGTCTCTGGCACTGTAAGGCAACAACTCTACTGCTGTGCCACTGTGCCGCCCTAAGTAAATATTAATGATGCACACATCAGTCTGCATCTGAAAACAAGGTTAATGTTTTAGTTGAGGAGCTTCAGTATTTCAGATAGGGGCATGATGTTGTACTTAAAACATTGACCGACCTTCGTCTTCCAGGCGCTAACTATCTTTTTGTTTGTGAGATTCAGTCATCTCCAACAAGGCCAACATTTGTTGCTGTCCCTCATCACCACAAAGCACTGCAGGAGATTTCCTAGTTTTTGATCTGTCTGTAATGAAGACGATATTTCCATGTCAGGGTCCTTCGAGAGGGACCTGCAGATGGTCGTGTTCCTGTGTGAATGCTTCTTGATTGTAGAGTCACAGATTTGGGAAGAGTTGTTGAAGCAGAATTGGAATATCAGGCTTCAGTGAGGATTGACACAAAATGCTGGAGTAACTCAGCGGGACAGGCAGCATCTCTGGAGAGAAAGAATGGGTGACGTTTTGGGTCGAAACCCTTCTTCAGACTGAGAGTCAGGGGAGAGGGAGACTAGAGGTATGGAAGGGCAAAGTGTGCAAAATGACAGATCAGATGAGGAATTTTCCATTTCCACTATTATTGGGTGGTTTTGCTTAAGATTTGTGTGGCAGCAATGTGAGATTGGATATCCTTTCAGTTGCTCAGATTTCAGATTAATCTCACCTGATGCACGGGTCCAATAACGGTTAATTGTTTGAAATTAATTGAAAGATACAGCATGGAAACAGGTCCTCTGACCCACCAACTATCGATCACCCGTTCACACACAACGTTATCCCACTTTTGCATCATGCACACGAGCAGGAATTTACAGAGGCTAATTAACCTAAGAATTCATACGTATTTGGGATGTGGAAGAAAAGTGGAGAACTAGGAGGAGGAGAAGGGCGAAAAAAGGGGGGAGAGATTGGTGTTGCCTTAAATTGGAGAATACAATGTTCATACCAAGGGGTTGCAAGCTACGCAAGCGGAATATGGGGGTACCACTCCCCCATATTGCTTGTGGCATCACTCGGACAATGGAGGAGGCCCAGGACAGAAAGGTCAGTGTGGGAATGGGAAGGGGAGTTAAAATGGTGAGCAACCAGAGTTTTACTGATGAGTTGTAGAACATTAAGGGCCTCCAACAGTGACTGTATCCAATTGAAGGAATGGTCTCACAATATTTCTTCTGATATCCTACTTTGGAGTAACTGACGGAAGCAGCACATTAATTGAATATTGTTATTAATATTTCAACATTCTATTGCAGTTATTTTCTATTTTCATATTGCCATTAATTTAACTAAAATTGAAAGCATTTTCTTTCAAACAAACTGTCTTTACTGATGTCGATTATGTATAACTGTTCTTTTCGATCTTCAAATTACGAATGTTGTTTGCCTATGATAACTGTCTGTCGTTTATTGCACCATTTAAGCAGATAGACTGAGATGTAAGAATATCTTCTTCCTGCATCAAAACATGAGAAATAAAGTTTCAAGGCAAACTCTATTTTCATGATCGTAAAGTATATGAAGAAGAACTTTAAATTGTGCTTACATCAAGATTGTGACGATGCTTTCAGATCAGCTTGTTCACGTGAACGGCTGTGACATAAATCCCTGCAGATATGCTACAGATGTAAAGCAGGATTTTGTCAAGTATCTGCAAAGATGCACAATTATATTTTCTTTATTAATTTTTCTTTCTTCTTGATGCTTCTGAATGCAGTATTGTGCCGATTTCTGGTAATATTTTTGTTTCACTTTGCCAATGTCCAAGGTTAACTACATAAAACCTTTATACAATTCATTAAGTTCTCAGTGACAACAATGAATTGTATTTTGTATAGAATTTATTTCTTGAAGCCCATCGAGACCGTGCCCACCAGTGATCACCCCGTACACTAGCACTATCCTAAATCTTGCTGCTATTAATATCCTCTTCCATAACATACCCCATACCTTTGATAGAAGACTAAGCCTCATCCCCAGCTATTGTTACTGTCCAGTCCTGTCAGGGGTGGGTGTCTCTGCACTACATGCAGATGGCATGAACATTTATGTTAAATAAAGTCACAAAGTGCTGGAGTAACTCAACGGGTCAGGCAGTATTTCTGGAGGAGATGGATAGGTGATGTTTCGAGTCGGGACTTTTCTTCAGACTAATTCAAGGAGTGACGGGGAAGAAAGTTGGAAGAGACGAGGGATCAGAGGACAGAAAGATCAGTCTGGGAAGGGAGGTTAAAATGGTTAGCAACCGGGAGATCCATTAGGCCTTGGCAACCGAGTGCAAGTGTTCGGGCGAAATGGACCAGAGGGAAAGTTGAGCAATGGCAGGTGGGTGTTAATTCAAGTGTGACGTAAGGCATGACAGGAAATCAAATCGTGGTGTCACATGTACGACAAGTGGTTGATGGCTAAGGAATGTTGATGGATAAAGGGGCCTTGGGGGTTCAAGGTCTGAAAGAGGCAACTAAAAGTGGTGGTATAGGGAGGGGGGTGATGAAGGCATGTACCATTCTTGCCTTCATAGGTCAGGGCACAGAATATAAAAGTTGGGATATTATGTTCGACCACATATTCTAATATTTAGGGCAGTACCGTGGCACAATTAGTAGAGCTGCTGCCTCACAGTGCCAGAGACCCGGGTTCGATCCTGACCTCTGGTGCTGTCTGTGTGTGGTGTTGACTCGTTCTCCCTGTGACCGCATGACTTTCCTCCAGTTGGTGCTTCAGTTTCCTCCCACATCCCAAAGAAGTGCAGGTTTGTAGGTTAATTGGCTTCTGTAAATTGCCCCTAGTATGTACGGAGTGGCTGAGAAAGTGGGATAACATAGAACTAGTGTGAACGGGTGACAGTCGGACTCAGTGGGCTGAAGAGCCTGTTTTCATGCTGTATCTCTAAACTAATAAAACACACTTGAAGTATTGTCTGCTGTTTTGGTCATTACATATAGGAAGAAGGGGCTGAGCTAGAGAACGTGCAGAGATTCATCAGGATATTGGCTGGGCTGGAGGACTGGACTTGTGGGGAGAGTTTGGATAAGGCTAGGTCTGTTTTCCCTGGAGTGGAGGAGGCTGAGGGGTGATAAAATGTTCAGAGGTATAGAGTAAATTTTCCCCCTGATGAGGGTATCATAAAGAAGAGGGCACAGGTTTAAGGTAAGAGTCATCGAGTCATAGAGAGATACAGTGCGGAAACAGGCCCTTCGGCCCAACTTGCCCACACCGGCCAACATGTCCCAGATACACTAATCCCACCTGCCCACATTCGGTCTATATCCCTCCAAACCTGACATATCCATGTACCTGTCTAACTGTTGCTTAAATGTAAGAGACAGGAGTTCTAAAGGATATTTGAGTGGAAAGTTTTTTGCACAGAGAGTGGTTGATATTTGGAAATGTTGTTAGCGGAGGTGGTGAAATCAGGTCTTCTTAGGCCACCCTCGGTCATGGCTGACCATGGGTGAAATCAGGTACCATTTTTTTTAATGAAAATCCCTTTTTTATTTTTCATGAGCAGCTTTTGAATTAAGTCAAATCAACTTTTGACATTTCCAGTTTAGACTTTGGACTTTAGAGATATAGTGTGGAAACAGGCTCCTCGGCCCACTGAATCCACACTGACCAGCGATCACCAGTAGTACACTAGTACCACCTACACACTAGGGACAATTTACAATTTTACCGAAGCCAATTAATCTAGAAATCTGTACATCTTTGGAGTGTGGGGGGAAGCCGGAGCACCCGGGGAAAACCCACATGGTCACAGGGAGAACGCATAAACTCCGTACAGACAGCACTGGTAGTCAGGATTGAACCCAGGCCTCTAGTGCTGTAAGGCAGCAACTCTACCACTGTGCCACCCAACTGTTGTTCATTTAAACCACAGACAACTCACCACCCAAATAAACGTAAAGCCTTCTAATACTAACATGAATTCTTTCTCAAGAAGTCTTAAACTAATTATCAGCGCATCCACCTCTCTACTAACAATTGCTTCACTTTGTCCTTCTCCATAGAGAGCAGTTCGGAAATTTGCTTCAGCCATGATAGCCTTGCCAAGGTCTATCTTAAAACTGCCAAAAACCATACTTCAGTTGGTAGTCAGAGGTGTCAAGGTATTTCTCGGACATTCCAGGAGTGTGTGAAGTGATTGTGTCTCTATCTGAAATCCGCCATCTCCCTTAATACAGTAAACCCTCACTCGCTGGCAATCTTTTGGTTGTGTAGCTTTTCGAATGGTCATTTCTGTTTCTGATTGACTACAGTGGATCGAAACCTCTCACGAGAAAACAAAATGGTGGGTGTAAAAGCAGAATGACACCCAATATCTATTCACTTCAGTAGTGTTGCCTAAAAACAGCCAAATTGCTTTTGTTGTCACGTCCTGGGAATGCCAGTAAGTGGAAGTGTACTGTTTCCTTCATAAATCAGTACCATTACTATAGCTACCCCACAGCTCGCATGGTTTACTTGCCTCTCATTAGAATTGTTCTAAGATATTGCACAGAGACCTGCACAGTCAAAGAGTTGGAGAGAGAGAGACAATTCAATAAAACAAAATGGACCCGAAGAATTGCATTTTCTGAAAGTTTTACTTATTTCCACCAACGCACAAAACTTTTGGAAAAGCCAAGCAAAACCTCAGTCCAAAATGCAACAATGACCCTGATTCAGCACTGTAATATTGAAGACAAATTAAATTCATTGTTTAGGAACCAAAGACCCTTTATCAATTTGTGAGATTTGATTTGCCAATACTAACATTAACAAAGATGAGATCAATGAAATATTAGATCCAAATCAAATTTCATGCAATATATTTTGTGGTTAAATGACAGTATCTGCTGAATATTGATTGATTTTGTGTGTTTTTATGTTTGGGCTTCTGTGTGACTCGGAAAGTGAAAACACACTTTGGTTTATGTGCATTATAACATGCATGCCTTGCACTCATGCTTGCTTTAAACCCGAGTAGCCATTCCAGGCTTCTGTTATGCTCGCTTTGCATGTGTCTGTGCACGTTACTGGTAACAACTACTTTGGGGAACAAAATGTGGAGGAAATACTGTATGACAACATATGATTTTTGTGTGATAGCAAAATCATTGTTGGGGCAGAGGCTCACAGCTAATTGCAAGTAATTAGTGCCAATTAATTAGTTTTACTAACTACTAACTATGCAAAAAGTGTGAACAAATTTTAACCCATCTTCCAACAGGTATCATTACTGTTTTTTTATGTTTGTGTAGTGCTGAAATTAGGTATTTCATTAATAAAACTAATTATCCTAAAATTGGTACAAAACTATATTCTGCTGGAAGAAGCCTGGTGGTTGACAAAGATCTTCCATGTGGATTATGATCTTCCCTTATGAGCTGTACTATTTAAGCACTAAATTGGTAAGACCAACACCAAGCAAAATGGCTGGGAATACTCGGCAGGTGAAGCAGCATGTGTGAAGAGACAAGAGAGAAACAGACCTAATGTTTCAAGTCAATGCCCTTTCAATAGATACTCTCAGTCCCAGATCAGTATAACTAAGTGCATATTGATGGTCTCAAAATTCTCCTCTAATATCATGCTCCTACAATAGAGCAAAGTTTTGATTTGATGTTTTTCATCCAGCTAATATACATGTTTCACAATACCAAAGGTACAAGGAATAATGCTGGTTTTATGCTGTGGATCCAACTCACTTGTGTTTAAATTATACCTGTGTAGGAAGGAACTGCAGATGCTGGTTTAAACCGGCGATAGACACCAAAAATTGGAGTAACTCACACTCAGCATCTCTGTAGAAAAAGAATAGGTAACATTTTGGGGTCGAGACCCTTCTTCTGAAGCAGCATCTTTGGAGAAAAGGAATAAGTGATGTTTCGGGTCAAGACCCTTCTTCTGAAAAAGAAGAAGGGTCTTGACCCAAAACGTCACCTATTCCTTTTCTCCAGAGACGCTGCTTAAATTACACATACCTGATTTCAAGTCACCTGCAGACTTTGTGATCAGCAGTCAGAGTTTGCTTATTGTATATTGTGTTATATTATCTGAGGTAAATTAATAACTGCATCCACCCTTTAGCAATCTGATGGTCAGTTTAATTTTATTTGAATGCTTTTCAGGAGATTTTATTCTGTACCTGTTCAGCACTGCAGTTAAAACAGTCAGTGATAATCAAAATTAAGCTCCATTGCTCAATTCAGGAGCCTGATACTTCCAGTGAGCAGGTGAATTTTCCAGTAATGTTTTGAACCCACTGTGGTACCAGTACTTTTATTCCATGTGTGGTCTGAATTTCACGTTGTAACAGTTATGCACTAACTGCAGTCAGCTTTGAACGGTGATTAAGAAGTTATGCAAACTCTCCTCTCTGCAGTTCATGTACCAGACTTGGATGAAAGATTCCAAATCGGCATTAAAGGTGAAGAAGAAGAAACGGGAATTTGGTAAAAAAGAAATGGGAGGTAATTTTTTTGGTGCCATCGTTACAAAGTTAACACCTTGCAGCGCAGTGAGAAATACAGCTTGTAATCATGCTGGTTATGTTCATTCCTATTTAATGCCCATCCTCTACCTAAAGAAGATGAGGCTGGATTTCTTTAGTCAGAGGGTGGTGAATCTGTGGAATTTGTTGCCACATTCAATGAAAATGTTTAAGGTGGCGATTGACAGATTCTTGATTAGTATGGGTGTCAGGGGTTATGGGGAGAAGGCAGGAGAATGGGGTTGAGAGGGAAAGATAGATCAGCCATGACTGAATGGCGGAGAAGACTTGATGGACCGAATGGCGCGATTCTGCTCCTATAACTTATGAACTTATCCCTGCCAAAACAATAAGCAGTCTTATTGAACCGTTGCAGTGCTTGTGATGAAGGTCTGTTGATTCAAGAGTACCAGGTTGTTTCTGCAGCAATTATGTTGGAACAGTGACATATTTCCAAGGCCAAACCACAAAAGTGTGTAATTTTGTGGGAGGCTTGAAGATGATGTAGATCCCATGCACTTGCTACACATCTGAAAGAGATGTTGACCAAATCGAATCAAGTTGAGTTTGCTTCTTTTATGCACATGTACAGTGGGATACAGGTACAATGAAAATCCTGTTTGCAGCATCAACAAACAAAAACATAGATTACACATAAATCACACATAAATCGCAATAATTCCACACTAATTCCACACTAATTCCACACTAATTCCACACACATTACACATGCATAGCACATACACTGCACATACACTGCACATACATTGCACATACATTGCACATTGCACATACTTTGCACATACATTGCACACACATAGCACATGCATAGCACATATATTGCACATAAATTGTGCACAAATTGCACATAATGTACACATAAAATGCATATTAAATCCACGTAAATTCCACACACATTGCACACACTTTGCACTTACATTGCACAAAATGTACACATTAAATCCATCTAAATTCCACATAAATTGCACACGAATTGCACATAAATTACACATAAACTCCGCAAAACAGTAAAATGAAAATGACTGCAATAAACAAGTCATTTTTGCAAAACACAGATTAGAACAAAAAGTCCACAGTCTGACAAGTCCACGTCCAAGAGGTGGTCTATTGTGTTCCATTGCTGAGGTCGTACTAAGGTTGGGCAGATCGGTTCAAGAATCTGATTATCTTTCATCAGAAAGTTGAAAGATGTTCATTGTTGTTCTTCAACATCATACACATTGAATGCTAGGAGATGCTACTGAGGAAGCCAGCGAGTTGCTGCATTGAATATTACATGTGGTGCAGAGTGCAGCCATGGGGAACAGAATGAACATTCAACGTTATTGGTGTCATTAGATATAAAATCATGAGTTTCGATCTCTCCCCCCCCCCCTCCCCAGTCATGCTCCATAACTATCAATTCCTGAGATTGTCAGTTTTATTATCGCCACCTCCTCTTTTAATGAAATCAAATATATCATTATATCCATTCATGGTGCTCTGTCAAGTGGAACAAATATTTGTTTTTCCATTAGTGTGACCAGTAGATATTGATGATAACTTTGTTGCAGGAAATTACATTGCTAATAATTCAGTGAAATTGGTACGGGTAAAAAATACTAGTGGTGAATTTAATGAGCCTGAACACCTGATGAATCCCCCCCCCCCCCCCCCCCCCCAGGTATTTGACTCTCTATCACCTAGTTTTGAAAGAGGACGCTGTGGAGATGATGGAAGCTCTCATTCTCATCTTCCAAAATGCAACAAATCCATATTCTATGTAATTAGATGTAATGTAATGTAAAAAGGTGTTAAGATTCTACCTAGATCTCTGTACAAAGAAATATGTTGCCAATGTTTTACGAACAAGGGCAAAAGCAATCAGAAAACAGCAGACTTGTTAGTCTGACATTGGGGGCAGGGGAATGGTGGAAACCATACTAAGGAATGTGATATTAAGATGCCAATAACAATAGAACAGAGAGTAAATGGATTTATCATAAGGAGATCATATTTGAATTGAAGACCTGAATTTGGGGCTGAAGTCTCAAAATGGGGTGTAAGCCATTTAGGACTGAAATGAAGAGAGATTTCTGTGATCAAGGGATGGTGAGTCGGTGGAGTTTTCCATCTTAAAGGGGCTATGAAGACTCAATCATTGAGTTCAAAACTGACATTCATAGGTTTATATGTAGTGGAGAAAAACCAAGGGACATGGAAGAGGGTGAGAACAGGGTGTTGAAGGAAATTATCAGCTGTGATCATATTGAACAGTGGAGCAAACTACAAATATTCCTGCCATAACAGGCAGGCTAATTTTAAATAACGTAGAATCCCAATTCCAATGAATAAAGTATTAGAGCAATTTGCCATACCTGATGGTTTATTTCTGCTTGTATTGCTTGTAATGTAACCTGGAAAGGTGCTCAATTGATGAAGTTCAATTTCTTATTTGTTTACAGTGTTACAGGTTCACCACCGATTTTCTGGCACCCTTGGTTCCAGAGCCTTTCTGGATTATCCCATTTGCCGGACCAGCAGAGATCACGGCCTTGAGAGGGGGGCCGAGATACCGGACCGCAGTCGGCGGTAGAAATCGGCTATGGGAACGGATCTGCCGGCTCTGGCTGGGCCGGAGTTCCAGTGCCTCGGTCGTTGGGGCCAATTCGACAGGCCATTCGCCCGGCAAGTCCCCATGAGGTCGAGATCAGCCGCCTCACATGGCCTGGGTGCCACATTTTCAGGGGGACCTCTGAGGGGAGATTTTGGCCAGATTAAATGGAGGGCCGGATGACCAGTGGCTGAATAATCGGTGGTGGACCTGTATTTCTATTTCCTTGCGGATATTCTCATCTTTAAATGATATCCATAAGCTTCTTGAATGTGAATGGGATGGGGAATGTAGAGTATTCTTCATGTATTTAGTTGGTCATTTATGAAATGTCTACCCTCTAAAACATCATAAGTTGATTTTGATACTCTGAAAAGTAGATACAGAGAACCAGATTCAACTCTAGATCCACAATGCTGGGCAATGTTGAGTTTGCTGATGTGATGTTGCACTTTCCTTTGTTCAGATCACGTTACAATTGAATGTGAGGAGTCGGAAGATTTACCCACACCAGAAGAAGTGCATAAACATTCTAATGCACCAGGTACGACAAACCATTGCAAGGGGAAAGCAGACCAAAAACATTAGAGTCATAAAATTATACAACTTGACAACAGACAACAGTCCAACTCGTCCATGCTGAAGTGTCTTCAAGAAGTCCCTTTTGCCTGCGTTTGGCCCATATCCCTCTCCTTAGACGTTAGAATCTAGAGGAAGCAGGTACTGCGGGCCCACGAAGTCCGCACCGACCAGCGATCACCCCATGCACTAGCACTATCCTACACACTAGGGACAATTTACAATTTTACTGACGCCAATTAGCCTACAAATCTGTACATCTTTGGAGTGTGGGAAGAACCTGGAGAATACCCAAACAGTCACGGGGGGAATGTACAAACTCTGTACGCACAGCACCCGTAGTCAGGATTGAACCCGGGTCTCTGGCGATATAAGGCAGCAACTCCACCACTGCACCACCCTACAACTTTTCAAACTCTCAACCTTTCCTATCCATGTAAATGTCCAAATGCTTTTTTAAATTATCTGCTTCTACCACTTCTTCTTGCAGCTCGTTCCAATGTCCACCACCCTTTCTGTGGAAAAACTTGCTTCTTGGGCCCTTTTTAAATCTCTCCCCTCTCAGCTTAAACCTATGCCTTCGAGTTTTTGAAAAAGGGTGGGTGTGATCTACAGATCCCAAAGTCCAATCTCACAATTGGATGGAGCATAAACATCACTTTATATACTACATTTATATGCTACCTTTATCAGATGATAATGTTATATCTTTGCACTATATGTTGTGCCCTTTATCCTTTATTTGTACCCTGTGGACAGCTTGATTCTATTCATGTATAGTCTTTACTTTGACTGGATAGCATGCAGACAAAAGCTGTTCACTGTATACGTGACAATAATGAACTAAACTAAACTGAAAAATTATAAACCACCGATCCGCTTAATTCCACTCAACAAATATGCCTGCATTTCTTACAAGAACATCAATATTAAAAAGGACTACTCATAAAATGCTTGTTACAGTGACACCCACAACCTGTATAATGAATCCATTAGCAGAAGACGTTTGTAAGGTGTAAATTGCGTGAGTTATGCTCTCGAAAATATTAACAGTCTGAAAATCTGTTTAAAGTTAAACACTTTTCCATCTAGAAAACGGCAGGAGTAGATCTTTTATCCCCTCAAGTTTGTTTCTTCATCATTTAGATGACTGAGTTCTAACATAGTGGCACCATGGTGGTGTTACAGCACCAGAGACCCGGGTTCAATCCTGACTACGGGTGCTGTCTGTATGGAGTTTGTACGTTCTCCCTGTGACCGTGTGGGTTTTTAACAGGTGCTCTGGTTTCCTCCCAAACCTCAAAGACGTACAGGTTTGTAGGTTAATTGGCTTCGATAAAAAAATTTAATTGTCCCTAGGGCGCAGGGTGGTGTTAGTGTACCCCCAGGGTGGGGGATCACTGGTCGGCACGGACTCCGGTGGGCCGAAGGGCCTGTATCTCTAAAGCAAAGTCCATTTACCACCCTTAGTTCAAAGATCTCTCCTACTCTCATCAAGCATAAAATTTCCAACAAACGTCAGTGGGTTGAAAATCTTGAGATGGCCCGTGCTCTAAAGCCCTGTTTTATAACTGGATGTGTATTGAAAATAATTAATTTCTCTCTGTTTCCAGACAATGTTATCAAGAGGGTATTTAACCTGCTGAAGTTCACTTGGGTTCTCTTCCTGGCATTGTTGGATAGTTTTAGAAAGTGGCTGAACTCGATCTCCAGGGAATGCATTGATATATCCACTGTCCTGAGGATAGAGAGGTGCATGCTCACGAGGGAAGTGAAAAAGGTATGGAATATTTAACATCACTTTGCATCAAATCCTATTTCGTGTTTGGGTTTCCCATTAGTTAGCGGTGTTGTGGGAGTCATTTACTCTCTACACACCCATCGCAATCAGGTCAAACTCAAATTAGATCCAAATTGATATAATAAAAATGAACTGAAGATGCTGGTTTAAACCAAAGAGGCAACGCAGCGGGTCCCACTTAGTTACTCCAGCACCTTTTTGTCTATGTTCACTACACAGTTGTACAGTTGCACAGTTGCTGATGAATCTTGGTTATATATTCCGTCACTCTGCTGCAGGGAAACGTTCCGTGCCGGGAGAGTATCCAAAATTACTACAAGCACCAGATGAAGTTGAACAGCTCCCGAGAGTCGGGCCTGGATAGAAGTGATGACAGTGCCCGGTGTACTGCCTTAACCATCCATGAAGGGAACCGAGAACTCGAAGCTCAGAGAATGAGCAGCACAGATTCAGCAGCTTCCCACGACAGCATGTCCAGGTAGTGCCTTAACAAAAGTATGTTCTGACCATTCTCCTGCATGTATTCAGTTGGAATATACTTGAATATACCCGAATCATTCAACTCCGCCATTCAATCATGGCTGATCTATCTCTCCCTCTCAACCCCATTCTCCTGCCTTCTCCCCCTAACCTCTGACACCCTTACTAATCAAGAATCTGTCAATCTGCGCCTTAAAATTACTCAATGACTTGGACTCCACATCCGTCTGTGGCGGTGAATTCAATTCTGTCTGTCGCCAATTCTTGCAGGAATATCAATGTTAGAGAGTAAAGCTGTACGTGGCATGAATACCCGGCATGAATTTCTGTGGTGTTAATGGAAACCTAAGCCACGGTACACCTGAGGCAGGTGTGCAGCCGCATGGTAACCGTGAGTTGTATAGTGTGTCATTTCCCCCCCCCCCTCATTCTTGGCGCCCCCCTGCCTGGTCCCCCATCATTCTCGGCAACCCCCCACCATGTAGCTCTCGTTGGCCCTCCTCACTCACGATGGTCCCCTCACTCTTCGACGAATGGCAGGACACTTAAAGAGCATTGCTGTTCACATAACTCGCAATAGTATTAATACGTTCATAAGTCATAGGAACAGAATTAGGCCATTTGGGCCATCGTGCTTACACCACCATTCAATGATGGCTGATCTATCTTTCCCTCTCAACCCCATTCTCCTGCCATCTCCGCACAACCTCTGACACCCGTACTAATCAAGAATCTCTCAATCTCCACCTTAAAAATATCTTTTGACTTTGCTTCCACAGCATTCTGTGGCAAATAAGATAGACACAAAGTGCGGAGTAACTCAGCAGGTCAGGCAGCATCTCCAGAGGACAATTAAATGTTTCTCCCCCTACACATGCTGCCTGACCTGCTGAGTTACTCCACCACTTTGCGTCTTTCTTTGGTGTAAACCAGCATCTGCAGTTCTTTGTTTTTTCATATTTTTACATGTTCATCTAATATCAACATTGTCTTTTAAATGTGAAAAGAGAAATTGCAATTAAAACTCAGCAGGTCAGACAGCATGTGTGGGGACAAAGAAATATTTAATTGTCCTCCAGAGATGCTGCGTGACCCACAGAGTCACTCCATTGTGTCATACTAATGTTTCGGGTTGATGGTCTTCCACCATCAGGTATTTTTAAACGCAAACAAATCAGATGGAGCAAATAATTGTTCCTTCATATCCATATAGAACGTGTTCTTATCTGATAGAGGCAGTGGGTTATCAATATTACATCTGTTTATCGGAACCCGAGGTCATTATGAAGGATCACAATTCATTCTATACACATAGGCTTCAGAATGTTGCTTTTGTTGAACGATGCCAATCACAGGGATCAGTTCCTGCTCGTAAATGGTGAAGCTTGAGATGGGCCCAACATTGGGCCAAAACCTTGAACCTTACCTGATAAGCTGCAGATGCAACAGCCGCTCAGCGACCAAAGGGAATAGAAGTTTGAGGCGTCGCAGATTGTGTGTCATCTGGACACCTCTAAACTTACCTAAACCAAACTAATTGACCTTTTTTCTCAGTCCTCAGATGTAACTGACCTGCTGAGTGTTTCCAGCATTTTATGTTTTGCCCAAAGGATTTTGTTTGTTTTATTCTTGTGAATAACCTTAATTATTTTAGTTTAGTTTATTTTAGTTTAGTTTAGTTTAGTTTAGTTTAGTTTAGTTTAGTTTAGAGATGCAGTGGTGTGCCTCAGGGTTCGGTGCTGGGCCCGTTACTGTTTGTCATCTATATCAATGATTTGGATGAGAACAAACACGTCAAGATTAGAAAGTTTGCTGATGATGCGAAAGTGGGTGGTATTCCAGATAGTAAAGATGGTCTGGAAAAATTGCAGCGTGATCTTGATCGATTGGCCAGGTGGGCTGAGGAATGGTTGATGGAATTGAATGTAGAGAAATGTTTGGTGTTGCATTTTGGGAAGTCGAACATGGGCAGGATTTACACAGTGAATGGTAGGGCTCTGGGTAGTGCTGTAGAGCAAAGGGATCTAGGAGTGCAGGTGAATGATTCCTTGAAGGTGGAGTCAAGGTGGAAAGGGTGGTCAAAAAGGCATTTGCCACATTGGCCTTCATCAGTCAGTATTGAGTATAGAAATTGGGAGGTCATGTTGCAGTTGTATAAGATGTTGGTGAGGCTGCATTCAGAGTATTGTGTTCAGTTCTGGGCACTGTGTTGTAGGAAAGATGCTGACAAGCTGGAAAGGTGGAAAGGGTGGTCAAAAAGGTATTCAGAGTATTGTGTTCAGTTCTGGGCACTGTGTTGTAGGAAAGATGCTGACAAGCTGGAAAGGGTACAGAGAAGATTTACAAGGATGTTTCCAGGGCTAGAGGGTGTGAGTTATAGGGAGAGGTTGAGCAGGCTGGGACTCTATTCCTTGAAGTGGAGGAGGATGAAGCGTGATCTTATTGAGGTGTATAAAATCATGAGAGGAATAGATCGGGTAGATGCACAGTCTCTTACCCAGAGTAGGTGAATCGAGGATCAGAAGACATAGGTTTAATGTGAAGGGGAAAAGATTTAACAGGAATCTAAGGGGTAACCTTTTTACACAAAGGTTGGTGGGTGTGTGGAACAAGCTGCCAGAGGAGGTAGTTGAGGCAGGTATTATCCCAACATTTAAGAAGCAGTTAGACAGGTACATGGATAAGACATATTTGATGGGATATGGGCCAAACGTGGGCAGGTGGGACGAGTGTAGCTGGGACATATTGATCGGTGTAGGCAAGTTGGGCCGAAGGGCCTGCTTCCATACTGTATCACTCTATGACTCTGGCAGTGCGGAAACAGGCCCTTCGGCCCACCGAGTCCATGCAGGCTAACAAGTCAGCGGAAAGCCAACACATAATTACAATCGAGCCATCCATAGCATACAATTACATGTTAAAGGAAATAACGTGAATAACGTTTAGTGCAAGATAAAGTCCAGTAAAATCCAATCTAAGAGATACAATACAGCATGGAAACAGGCCCTTTGTCCCTCCAAGTCCACGCCAATCAGCGATCGCCCCGTACACTAGCACACTAGTATGGGATGTACACCAGCACACCCCGTACACCTGCACTATCCTACACTCGTGACAATGTACAATTCACAGAAGCCAATTAACCCACAAACCTGTATGTCTTTTTAGTGTGGGAAGAAACCAAAGCACCCGGAGAAAACCCGCTTAATCACAGGTAGAACGTACAAACTCCATGCAGATAGCACTCCTAGTCAGGATCGAACCTGGGTCTCTGGCACTGTGAGGTAGCAATTCTACCCATGGGCCACTGTGCCACCCAAATTACCTGGAAGATTTTGAAAAGCTTCAAGTAACCTACAATTCATAACTTAAAATTGACCTGTTTTTCTGCAGCACAATTAATTAGATTAAAACAAGGTTTCTTTGACCATTGCTTGACTTATAGCTGGCCACTAGAGCACATTACCACAGAAACCAAAAACTTCACCCAACCACCGCCTCCCCCGCCCCTCCACAATGATCACAGAGTTTCAGTATCCTCCAGCCTACCTGGGATGCCATTGCAGGTATGTTGGATGTGAAGAAATGCTTCCTGTGTTGGAAAACATGCCATTTATTGTTGCAGATAATAAGACCATAAAACATCGAATTAGAATTAGGCCATCAGCCCTAATTCAGCCCATTACCATGGTTTAATTTAAATCATTATGTTAGATGCCTGGATTAGAGGGTATTAGAGAGGTTGGACAGACTTGGATTGTCACACCGAGGGCACTGAGTGTCTAAAAAGGCGCTGCTGGGGGTGATGGTTGAGGCAGATATGATGGTGTTATTTGAGACTTTTTGATAGCCCTGTGGACATGCAGAGAATGGAGGAATATGGATCATGTGCAGGCGGATAAGAGTTGGTCTTGCATTGTGTTTGGCACAGATATTCTGAACTGAAGGGCCTGTTCTTGTGCTCCACTGTGCTATGTTCATATTTAATCTAACTATGTTGTTTATTTACTTGCATGGGATCTTTTCTCAGGTTGAAAGTCCCAGTCCTTTAAGTCTTGTCACAACCCTACGCTCTGGTCCCAGTGCGGAAATGTTTTACTTATTTCTTGTAGCCTGGTCACAGAGTGAAGTGACTGAAGAGTCATCCAGTTTGTTCATGCATTCTTCTAAACTCACATTCTACTGTTTCAACTTAGTTTCGTTTAGTTTAGTTTAGAGATACAGCGCAGAAACAGGTCCTTCAGCGCACCAAGTCCACACCGACAGCGGTACGCTATCCTACACACACTAGGGGGCAATTTACAATGTTTAGCAAAGACATTAACCTACAAACCAGTACGTCTTTGGAGTTTGGGAGGAAGCCGGAGCACGCAGGGAAAACCCACACGGTCGCAGGGAGAACATACAAACTCAGTACAGACAGCACCCATGGTCAGGATCAAACCCAGGTCTCTGGCGCTGTGAAGCAGCAAGTCTACCGCTTTGCCCCCTGTTTTCTATTGACTTTGTTGACGTGTCGACAGCTCTTTTTACCAGCAACTCTGGGTCATTTTCACCTTTAATCCTTAAATCTTTCAGCACTATTCATAATAAATAAAGTTGTCCATCTATCATCTTCATGTGCAGTCCTTCCCTATGGTGTGCATCCAATTCCATCTGTCATTCGTGTTTTACAGAATTTAAATTGGGGTGATGGCTCTAAGTTATCTCAATCTCTCTTGTCAGACCAGCTGAGTGAGTATGATTTAACAGCCGACCAGCTTTAAAGACCAGCATGAAACCAACTGTAATTAAGTCAAGTCAAGTCAAGTCAAATTTATTTGTCACATACACATACTCGATGTGCAGTGAAATGAAAGTGGCAATGCCTGCGGGTTGTGCACAAAAATAATTACAGTTACAGCATATAAATAAAGTTAATAAGTTACTAAACATAGCACAAAAAGTGTCGACAAAAATTTAGTCTCTGGGGTTATCAAAGTTGACAGTCCTGATGGCCTGTGGGAAGAAGCTCCGTCTCATCCTCTCCGTTTTCACAGCGTGACAGCGGAGGCGTTTGCCTGACCGTAGCATCTGGAACAGTCCGTTACTGGGGTGGCATTACCTAGTGTTAATGATTTCCCATCATGACTGGTTCTACATCAACTCAACGGTTTCTTATAAGCCTATTCTGCTCATTATTGGAAAGAGAACGTAGTGACTATAACATCGCTGATGAAACAATAGGGTATAATATTTTCAACTCTTTCGCCTAGAAGTTAGGAATGTGAGAAGTCCAACCAAATCTTTAGTCATGGCTGATGAATGTCTTAATCCACCTTGGTTCTGTAACCCTTAAGATCCTTCCTGGACAAGTGAAATGGAATCGAATACTTTATTGTCACATGTAACAAGTCACAGTGAAATTCCTTGCTTGCAAATCCAAGATATGCAAATAGTCGCCACTGACAGTCACAAAGTACGTCGGCTCCTCCTTTGTTCTCCCCCCCCCCCCTCTCCCCCCCCCCCCCCCCCTCCCTCATTGTTGAAATGTTGAATTGACCTCATCGCCACAATATTTTGGATTGCCAAGGGGAGTGAACATGTTTTCCACAATAAGAAGTGCTTCTTTTCATAAGGCCCGACAGGCCAACATCTAATTTAAGACTATCACTTGTTGCTCTAGAAACCTCAAGCAGAACAAAGTGGATTTCTCTATTTCTATTCTGTCAAGGTTTAGTTTAGTTTAGTTTGGAGATACAGCATGGAAACAGGCCCTTCAGCCCACCGAGCCTGCGCTGACCAATACATTAGATCTATCCAACACCCTAGGGACAATTTACAGAAGCAAATTCACCTACAAACCGGTACATCTTTGAAATGAGATACAAAAATATAAATAAATTTTAAATAACTTCATTATCTCCTGTGGTTATTTTCATCTCTCAAGAGTGATTTTTGATTTATTTCTTGTATATGTTCTCAGTTTTATCTTTCCAGGTTTTGGAGCATGTTTGGGTAACACTGATCAGTTAAAGTCTATTGGTTCTGTTTTCTTTACCACTGGTGGTTCTTTGATGTAGGAGCACCTCTAAAACATATATTTTAGATTTGACTGTCTGACTGACAGAAGTTTGAATACACTGACTACTAAATACCAGCTATACACAAGAAGCTGGAATAACTCAGTGGGTCAGTCAGCATTCTGAACAATCCTGAAGATAGGTCTCGACCCGAAACGTCACCTATTCCTTTTCTCCAGAGATGCTGCCTGACTCGCTGAGTTACTCCAGCTTTTTGTGTCCATCTTCGGTTTAAACCATCATCTGCAGTTCCTTCCTACATACTAAACACCAGCTATTGTGTTTTCATCCCCTTGGCTGTGTTTGTTAAACCCATGTTTGAATTACTACGGTCTATCCGATCAGTGACAAAGTGACAAAATAGACGAGTCTCGTTTTGCTTTTTGTTAACTGGCACAATACTCCTTTTGTCCTTGTGTGTATTTTATTTCTGTCAAACTGTCACAGAGAAGAACGCAGCCCCCAGGGGCAGTGCACACCAACTGAACCTCAGAGATTTTGCCCCCTTTTGTAAAAATAAAAGACATTCATCTGTGCATGTGGCTGCTTTGTGCACTTCTGTCTAATTGCTGTGTTTCTGTGTCATTCTGATGTTTTGTACTGATAGCTGCTACACTGAAGCTACCATGCTGTATTCACGTCAGTCAACCCTAGATGATATAGATGATATCCCTAAAACAAGTGAACGTGCTCGACCTAAACTTCGTAAAATGTACAGCCTTGATATGTCCTCTTCATCGGTTGAAAGTGGCAGTATAGTGTCAAGGTGCCTTATTCATGCATGCTTAATATTAACAATATATATATACGATATGTTTGCATAGTATGCGCTGGCATGATCATACTTTTAAACATGATTCCACCTTGCACAATGTAACTGCACCGTTATTTAATCCTGGATGCTATAAATTTAATGAGAAGATGTTTAATCGATAAATCTGAATGAATCCCTATACCCACCAGCCTCTGTGTGGAAAAATTCACCCCTTACATTCCTGTTAAATCTTTCCTCTCTCACCTTAAGACTTTGTCCTCTGGTTCTTAGAGTCATAGAATCTTACAGCATGGAAACAGGCCCTACGGCCCAACTTGCCCATACCGACCATCATGTCCCATCTACACTAGTCCCACCTGTCTGCGTTTGGCCCATATCCCTCTAAACCTGTCGTATCCATGCTAACCTTTGGTAAATCCATGCTGCCTAAATATTGCTATAGTCCCTGCCTCACGTATAACTCTGAGAGCCATATCATTAATCTGGCCTGTACAGTTCCTTTCCATTATGCTATTTAATGTAGAGACTACACCAGAATTGGTCAGATTTATGTATCGAACATCTCAGCATGGAAACAGGTCTCTTGGCAAAACTGTTCTAATCAATTCTAAATTCCCCCTTCCCACCATGGGCCTGTATTGCACTAGTCCTTTCTGCCTTGAATGTGCATCATCCCCTCCTAACCACATCAATATTATTCCCTGCATTAAGAACTTCCTAAATTCTTTAGATGATTTATTTATGTGATGTGATAGTTATGCTATCTAATTTTGGATTCCATAGCAAATGGAAACACTTGAATTACATCTATCCATTTAAACCGCTGAGTCATTTTAACAAATTCAGTAAGGTCACTTCACTGTCATTTCTCCAGACTGCTTATACTGCCTATTACAGCAGCATCCTTCTAAGTTTGGTTATAACCTTACAAAAAAAATTGTTGTCTGCAGTTCTCCAATGACTCAATATCATTATTAGATATGGAGTTTGGAACTCCACATTGTAACCAAGTTCCTATGTCAATGAAACAATTTCCCTTTTCTGGCTTTGTATCAATGACACCTGAGGTTTAATAAATCAGCTAGGAAGTGATGAATAAAGAATATTTTTCAGAAGACATGAAACAAGGATATTTTGATTCACAAAAAAAAGACACAGAGTGCTGGAGTAACTCAGTGTGCCAGCTGGAGAACATGATAGGTGATGTATCGGGTTAAGACCCTTCTTTAAACTCAACCTGATACATCACACATCCATGTTCTCCAAGGAGGCTGCCTGACTCACTGAGTTACTCCACCACATTGTGTCTTTTTTTTGAAAACCAGCAACTGCAGTTCCTTATTTCTATACCTTGATCATCATATTGTTGGTTCTTAAATTAAGTGTTGTTCAGATTTCATAAGTTCATAACTTCTTACCATCAAGTCTACTCTGCCATTCAATCATGGCTGATCTATCTTTCCCTCTCAACCCCATTCTCCTGCCTTCGCCCCATAACCCCTGACACACTCACTAATCAAGAATCTGTCAACCTCCGCCTTTAAAATATCCAGTGACTTGGCCTCTACAGCTGTCTGTGGCAATGAATTCCACAGTTTCACCACCCTCTGACTAAAGAAATTCCTTCTCATCGCCTTTCTAAAGGTACGTCAGTTTATGCTGAGGACTTAATTCTACAGCATCCTAGTTGCTCTAAGATTCCAATTCAGCCCCGAAAGACAGTCCATCATAAATGCATAGTAGGCTCAGAATTAACATAGAAACATAGAAAATAGGTGCAGGAGGAGGCCATTTGGCCCTTCGAGCCAGCACCACCATTCATTGTGATCATGGCTGATCATCCACAATCAGTAACCCGTGCCTGCCTTCTCCCCATATCCCTTGATTCCACTAGCCCCTACAGCTCTATCTAACTCTCGCTTAAATCCATCTAATGATTTAGCCTCCACTGCCCTCTGTGGCAGAGAATTCCACAAATTCACAACTCTCTGGGTGAAAAAGTTCCTTCTCACCTCAGTTTTAAATGGCCTCCCCTTTATTTTAAGACTGTGGCCCCTGGTTCTTAAAGTGCTAATCTTAAACAGTTTAAGATTAACACTTTACAGTAACATTCTTCTCTAACATTTACTTGAATGTTCATTTTCCATCATGATTCTGTTCAAATACCCCTTTGAAAAATTGTGTCAGAACCTAGAAATTTCAGTGCAAATTATCCTAGATTTTTACTTCGGTCTTAAAAATGTCTTTGATAATTCTGTGCTATGGTAAATTTGCTGGACTTAAAGTGCAAGGGCTACTTCTTTCTCCTTTCATTAATTCTGCACTTTGTACCATGACACGTAGAGGGATAGATGAAATGTACCCCTACGTACCAAGGGGTATATAGTCCTTGACCTATGATGAATCAGCTGGTGTTGATTCAGGCAACGTTGAAGACGCTAAAATTTATTACAATGCCTTGTGGAGAATAAAGGATCTTCTTGCTGCTTGCTGCCTGCTCGAACATGTATGCATGTTGTGTAAGGACCCTGTGATGCCTGTGACTCTCAGATATCCTGTAAACTCTTGCCGTGAAAGTCTAACAGTCATGAATGGTCACTGACAAAACAAAAATGAGATCTTAATGTGCTGGAGAAGTTTTAGCGCACACTGAATTATAACCATCAAGGACTGGAAAGAAATCAGGAGGAGTTTTTCTCGAATGTTTAATTCTGACGAATGCAGTGCAAGTGATTAGAGATATTTACGTGCGTTATCTCCTTTATGTATCCTGACCCGTTACATTCTTCCATTTTAATTGCACAGGGCCATTTGTAATGATACAGAAGCATGAGCTCATGAACAATTATGTTCACATTCTTAGCATGTGGGAGGAATATGTGCATGAAACTGGTGCCAAAAATGTAATGGGCCTCTTCCTCTTCAAAGCTCTCGAATTTGTGCTTCAATAAAAGAGTAGCGCATTTCCAAGCCCTTTGAATAGGTAAAGGTTACAAATCTAAAAAAAGCTTTGAAAGGAAGGACTGAATTGTGTTGTTTCTTATCGTAGTGAGCCAACACAGTGCACCATGCTGTATTCACGTCAAGGGACGACGGACACCATTGAGGAGGTGGAGGATGAGCAGGATGAAGAGGCCACAGTGCCTGTGTACACAACAGAAACCATGACTGAAGAGGTCCCACCTTCCTACAGCAAAGCCGTGAGCCTCGATCCTTTGACCTTCAGCTCAGACTCGGCAGGTGAAAAGCATCTCATGGCTCTCACCCCAGACAGCAGACTGGACCTGCTTGAAGATCCAATCTTTCCAAACCTAAGCCACGAGCTAACTGCTAGCGAACTGCTTCTTAACAAGTAAGTTGTGTGTTCTATTTAGTTTAATTTAGTTTTGAGATACAGCGCGGAAACGTGCCCTTCGGCTCACTGAGTCCACACCGACTCAGTTACTCTATCCTACACACCAGGGACACTTTATACTTGTACCAAGCCAATTAACCTACAAAACTTTAAATTTTTGGAGTGTGGGAGGAAACCGAAGATCTCGGAGGAAACCCACGCAGGTCAAGGGGAGAAAGTACAAACTCCGTAAAGACAACACCCGTAGTCAGGATCAATCCCAGGTCTCTGGCACTGTAAGGCAGCAGCTCTACTGCTACGCCACCATGCTGCCCAAACAAAAACCTCCTCCCCTGTATCCACTGTATCCACTTGCCAGACCTTGTCCCGTTCCCAAGTCATTTCCAGCTATCACAATCAGTCTGAAGAAGGGTCCCGACCGGAAACGTCGCATATCCATGTTCTCCAGAGATGCTGCCTGACTGCTCGGTTACTCCAGCACTATAACTGGAGAGCAAAACTAGAACTAGGGGGGACAGCTTTCAGGCGAGAGGGGAAAGATTTAATAGGAACCTGAGGTGTGTCTTTTTCACATAGAGGTAATTATATAGAACTAGCCACCAGAGGAAGTACTTGAGACCCACATTTGGTCAGGAGAACAGATGGGAAAGGTTTGGAGGGATACGGGCCAAACGTAGGACTAGCTTAGATGTGGCAGCTGGGTAGGCATGGACGATTTGGGCCGAAGGGCCTGTTCTGTGCTGTATGATTCTAAGATACTTTGTTTAGTTTAGTTTTAGGTTAGTTTGGTTTATTGTCACATGTACGGAGGTACAGTGAAAAGCTTTGTTGTTGCGTAGTTTCCAGTCAGGAGAAACACTACACATGATTACAATCAAGCCGTCCACAGTGTACGGACACAAAAAGCTGGAGTAACTCAGCGGATAAGGCAGCATCTCTGAAGAAAAGGAATAGGTGACGTTTCGGGTAGAGCCCTTCTTCAGAGAAGGGTCTCGACCCGAAACGTCACCTATTCATTTTTCTCCAGAGATGCTGCCTGACCCGTTGTGTTACTCCAGCTTTTTGTGTCTATCTTTGGTGTAAACCAGTTTCTGCAGTTCCTTCCAATTTACAGTGTACAGATACAGGATAAAAAGAATAACGTTTATTGCAAGATAAAGTCCAATTAAAAATCGTCTGAGGGTCTCCAGTGAGGTTGATGTTTGCGTAACGTTTTTTATTTAAAGTTGTATATCTTAGCTCTACATCTCTTATTATTGAGCCAGCCTCCGTCTCCAATGTTATTCCAACGTCTTACATTTCAGGATGTTTTACGATGACGAGCTGGAAGATTCAGAGACATTCTACAGTGCGCAGCCTCGTGCCTTCCTGCTGTTCTTTGCCCTGTACAATACGTTGGTGGCCCGCTCAGAAAAGCTCTGCTTCTTTGTCATCATCCTCAATCACATAGTGTCAGCCTCAATGATCACCCTGGTACTTCCCATCCTAATCTTCCTGTGGGCTATGCTGTCTGTTCCCAGGCCAAGCAAGCGTTTCTGGATGACGGCCATTGTTTACACAGAGGTTTGTAGAAGGTTTACCTTTGTCTGTCTTGTTCTGTAACCTTATTTCCTATTACTGCAGATAAGCATGATTTTCTTTTCTCAGAACTGAGCAGCTTCTGAAAATTGACTATATAATTATATGGATAAACGAGGCCTGATTAGAAACAGTCAACATGGATTTGTGCCTGGAAGGTCATGTTTGACTAATCTTCTTGAATTTTTTGAAGAGTTTACCAGGGAAATTGATAAGGGCAAGGCTGTGGATGTTGTCTATATGGACTTCAGTAAGGCATTTGACAAGGTTCCACATGGTAGGTTGATTAAGAAGGTTAAATCGTTGGGTATTAATAGTGAGGTTGCAAGATGGATTCAACAATGGCTGAATGGGAGATACCAGAGGGTAATGGTTGACAACTGTATGTCAGGTTGGAGGCCAGTGTCTAGTGGAGTACCCCAAGGATCTGTGTTGGGTCCACTGTTGTTTGTCATTTACATTAATGATCTGGATGATGGTGTGGCAAATTGGATTAGTAAATATGCAGATGATACTAAGATAGGTGGTGTAGTTAATAATGAGACTTGGGCCTTTTGGAAGGGTGGGCTGAAAGATGGCAGATGGAGTTTAATGCTGATAAGTGTGAGGTGCTGCATTTTGGTAGGACAAATCAAAATAGGACGTACAGGGTAAATGGTAGGGAATTGAGGAATGCAGTGGAACAGAGGGATCTGGGAATAACTGTGCATTGTTCCCTGAAGGTGGAATCTCATGTGGATAGGGTGGTGAAGAAGGCGTTTGGTATGCTTGCCTTTATAAATCAGAGCATCGAATATAGAAGTTGGGATGTAATGTTAAAATTGTACAGGGCATTGGTGAGGCCGAATCTGGAGTATGGTGTGCAGTTCTGGTCGCCAAATTATAGGAAGGATGTCGACAAAATGGAGAGGGTACAGAGGAGATTTACTAGAATGTTGCCTGGGTTTCAGCACTTAAGCTACAGAGAGAGGTTGAACAGGTTGGGTCTTTATTCTTTGGAGCGTAGAAGGTTGAGGGGGGACTTGATAGAGGTTTTTTAAATTTTAAGAGGGACGGACAGAGTTGACGTGGGTAGGCTTTTCCCCTTGAGAGTGGGGAAGATTCCAACAAGGGGACATAACTTTAGAATTGAGGGACAAAAGTTTAGGGGTAACATGAGGGGTAATTTCTTTACTCAGAGGGTGGTGGCTGTATGGAATGGGCTTCTGGTGGAAGTGGTGGAGGCTGGCTCGATTTTATTATTTAAGAGTAAATTGGATAGGTATATGGATGAGAGGGGATTGGAGGGTTATGGTCTGAGAGCAGGTAGATGAGACTAGGTCAGAGAGAGTGGTCGGCATGGACTGGTAGGGCCGAACGGGCCTGTTTCCGTGCTGTAGTTGCTATATGGTTATATGGTTATATTGGAAAGGAGGAAAGTTAACCGTGATGAAAGTTAACTCTTGCAAAGTTCATACATTATGGGAGCAGGATTAGTCCATTCGGCCCATCAAGTCTACTCCGCCATTCAACCATGGCTGATCTATCTTTCCCTCCCAACCCCATTCTCTTGCCTTCCCTGCCCCCCCCCCCCCCCCCCATAACCCCTGACGCATCATTGCTAAAACATTTGACATTATTCATCTTTTTTGAACACTGTGGAATCTGCCATGTAAAAATATGTCATCCCATCTCCTCACAGGTAACGATTGTGATCAAGTACTTTTTCCAGTTTGGATTCTTTCCGTGGAATACAAATTTTATTGTAAACCAAGACAAACCTGACTTTGTCCCGAACATAATCGGAATCGAGAAAAAGGAGGGTTATGTGCACTATGACCTGATACAACTGCTGGCACTGTTCTTCCACCGATCCATCTTAAAGGTAATTATATATCGCTGCTCTTCCCCGCAGAAGGCAATCTTTCACAGATGATACAAACATTGTATGGTGTAGGGCAGTGAGAAGAGTCAAGAGTGTTTCATTATCATATGTGCCGAATGTGGAAGATTGAAATTCTTACATGTAGCAGCATAACAGGTCTGTAAACAAAGTTCACAAAGCTAACATAATAAATAAAAGAAAGACAAGCCAATATCAAATTTTAAGGCGCAGAGAAATGAATCGCAGGCGGAAGAGTAAGAGAGGGGGTAGACCATGAGTCAAAATGGTGGTCATTAAATTGATATATACCTTCAGTCCACACTTGCCATAAGCTTTAATCCACACCACATTCCCATCACCACTTCCCCATCATCGAAATTGATAGCAGTTCACAGTTGCCAATTAACCTCATAATCCACATGATTTTGAATGTGGAATGAAACTTGGATTAAACCCGCGCTGTCATGGGGAGAACGTGCAAACTCCACGCAGATAGCACCTTAGAATAGGATTGAACCTGAGTTGCAGGAGCTGAGAGGCAGTAGTTTTTCTCGTATCACTACTGCAGTAATGAGACTGCAGTGAAGAGACAAAAGATATGTCTGGAAGAGATGTCAGTGCATTCACTTGAAAATCAAACAAAATATTATCGTATTAAGTATACACCACTGATACATCCTACAACTTTTTAAAATAAAATGTTTTTCTAGTGCCATGGTCTGTGGGATGAGGACAAGGAGGGTGATAATGCTTCTGCTAAAGATGACAGTGAAGATGATCAGAATGAGTCACAAAGGAAGAGCTCCCTTGGCTCTCTAAAATCGATTAATTTGCAAGCGTCCATAGATTCCATCCATGTCCACTTTCCAGAACAGGCAACAGCGCGAAGACCAAGTTCAACTGGTTCGCAGATCTCAAATCGATCATCTTATCGGTCACAAAGAGGTATGACACAATTATCGCGGCGATATATCTCTACCTTGTAAGTGGAATTTGCATCGAGCACAACAGGAGGATTTGAGCTTGCTCCATGTTTTACTATGATTACAATGGTGCACTATTTCCCTTCATTTACTGGGCGCTGGGAAGCCTATCCAATACACTCATTAGTTGCATAGCCAGAGGCTTCTGAGACAGTTTCAAAGATGCAGAACCATATTCACCAAGAAAGGTCTACTCATTCCTATTCCAAATTAAAAGATCCTTTATCTTGACGCTGCTTCTCCTAGTTGTAGGTTTTACAGTGAAAAGAAGCAGTCTATGAAAGGGAGAGCAGTCAGTGTAAGAGACAAAATGGTGGACATTACAATGATACCTAGTTGAAAATGTGCTTCAATGTGGCTACAGCTTATTCCACCAAATTTCAGGGAATATGGGTACTGCTCACACAATCTCTTCATGCAGTAGAGAGCTTAATGAATCTTCAACAAACCATCTCTAAGGCAAGCATTTCCTTTCATGGTTATAGAAACCAAAGCTGTGCACACTCCAGATGGAATCTCATCAATGTCCAGCATATACACAGCACAACTTCAGCACTTCATCTTCCGCAGCCAACAATGGGCCATTATGGACTCCACCCCTTCCTGAGGTCATCTGTTACTGGCCCTGCTTTGGTCTGGCCTTCTCTATCTTTCAGTCTGAAGAAGGGTTCTGACCCAAAATGTCGCCTAATCGTTTTCTCCAGAGATGCCGTCTAACCCGCTGAGTTACTCCAGCATTTTGTGTCCTACATAAGGCTAATTGTGTCCCACTCTTGCTATCCAATCTCATGCAATGAGGCTCAATATGTAAATTGACCTTGAATTGGTTTCTGCAGGCAATGATTTTATCGTTCTGCAATTCATGGACTACAAGTCAAGTCAAGTCAAGTCAAATTTATTTGTCACATACACATACTCGATGTGCAGTGAAATGAAAGTGGCAATGCCTGCGGGTTGGACACACAAAAGACACCTAAAGATAATGGGGTAAAAATGTATCTTCGGTTTAGTTTAGAGATACAGCATGGATCATCCGTTCACTCTAGTTCTATGTTTGGTAACTTTAAACCCCTTGTTTAATGGCTTAAATGTTTCATGGCAATTCACTCTTGGTTTCCACTACCCTGTGAGGATTCCAAAGACTTAAGATCCATAAGAAAAATGTTACTTCTTTCAGTCTTAAATTGATGACCTTTTATTTTGCAACAGTGAACCCAGTTCTAGATTTTTGCTGAGAAGATAGAGACAAATTCCTCTCCACATCCACCTGGTTAAGTCCTCTCGTGATCTTCCCTGATTCAGTCAAGTCCCCTTTCACACTTATACCACTTGAATCTCTATTGAAAATTCAGGAGCAACTTTCCCGGTTCACTTAAATGAACAAATAAAAATCCTTGTCAGTATGCGTTCAAATATGTAAAATGTGCATTGTACAGAATAATTTGGGCCACTGGTATTTAATGAACAATGAACAAAGAACAATGAACAATGGCGTGGGGGGACCACCGTGAGGGAGGGGGAGGGGGGGAGGTCACGGGGAGAATGTACAAACTCTGTACAGACAGCACCCATAGTCGGGATCGAACCCGGGTCTCTGGCGCTGCATTCGCTGTAAGGCAGCAACTCTACCGCTGCGCCACCGTGCCGCCCTGTGATGTGACTTTTGGATGTGACTCTGTCCCAAAAAGATAAACACTAAATCCAAGACAGGACTTGAGGTCGGGATCGATCCCAGATCACTGGAGCTGTGAGATAGCTGCAGTTTCTTTAGGTTTCCACCCCATCACTGACATTTCCTTTGTTCTTTCCACCAAACCATTACTCCTCCCCCTTCCCTTCCTGTGTTTAATTTATAACGTTTCCCAGTTCTGATGAAAATTGATCTGGCCGCAAGGACTCCACTCTTTGGAGTGCAGGAGGATGAGTGGGGATCTTATAGAGGTGTACAAAACCATGAGAGGAATAGATTGGGTAAACAAACAGTGTCTCTTGCCCAGGGTAGGGGAATTCAGAACCAGAGGACATTGGTTGAAGGTGAGAGGGGAAAGAGTTAATAGGAACCTGATGGGCAACTTTTTCACACAAAGGGGGGTGGGTGTATGGAATGAGCTGCCGGAGGAGATAGTTGAGGCAGGGACTATCTCAATGTTTAAGAAACATTGGATAGGACAGGTTTGGAGGGATATGGGCCAAACGCAGACAGGTGAGACTAGTGTAAGATGGGACATGTTGGCCAGTGTGGCCAAGTTGGGTCGAAGGGCTTGTTTCCACGAAGTAACTCTACAACACAACAAAGACTCTATAACACAAAAACAAAAAATACTGGAAACACACAGTAGATCAGGCAACATCTATAGGAAGAGAAATAGAGTTAATACTTCACGTTGCAAGGATCAGAATTTTGGGGGGTTTATTTCAGCTGAACTGAACCTAAGGAGCTTTTTTATTTTCATTTCCTGAAACGTTAACTCTGTTTTTCTCTCTCTGCCGCCTGACCTATTGAGTATTTACTACATTTTTCTGGTTTTATTTCAGATTTAAAACATCTGCGAGATTTGGTTTTTCCTTTTTTTTTTTTTTAGTTGATTGCCTTTAAACTCATTTGAAAAAAATTCAAGGTGAACATTTTCTTCCATTTTCACACAGGAAGCGTAAGCACTCGAAACAGTGGCAGCCGAAAAGGAAGTGGCTCACTTAGCGTTCAACCAAAGAGTAAGAAGGAGCAGCTGCTGGAAAAGTTAAACGAGCAAATGATTAAGGCAAAAGTCATTATCATTGCCAAGTAAGTGGTATAATGCCAGGTTCAGAAAATATGTTGCTCTGTGTAGCAGGTTATAAAATGTCTGCTGTTTGACTGACGATTCCACACATGTTGAAAGAGAGCACTATAAAATAATATAATTGTGGCTTTAACTTCCTTTTCTCTCCAATTTGTCTTCCAATAAATTGTGAGGCATCTTTGGGCAATTACAGGCACACGACGCCAGTGAAATGGATAAAAAATATGCTTTTTGCCAATAATAAATATTAAGAGGTTAATGTAAAATAAGTTGGATGGGATTTGTTCTGGTTCCTAATGGAATGAGAGTCTGTGGCAGAAAACAGCTCGCAATTTACTTCAATACAAATTGCCACTGGTTTGGCATTTGACTTAGAGACGTGATATTGGCATTTTTTTTTCAGGGAAAAGGAGACTTTTATTTCAATGCAGCAAATTTGCAGATGATACTAAGCTGGGGGGTAGTGTGAATTGTGAGGAAGATGCAATAAGGCTGCAGGGTGACTTGGACAGGTTGTGTGAGTGGGCGGATACATGGCAGATGCAGTTTAATGTAGATAAGTGTGAGGTTATTCACTTTGGAAGTAAGAATAGAAAGGCAGATTATTATCTGAATGGTGTCAAGTTAGGAGGAGGGGGAGTTCAACGAGATCTGGGTGTCCTAGTGCATCAGTCAATGAAAGGAAGCATGCAGGTACAGCAGGCAGTGAAGAAAGCCAATGGAATGTTGGCCTTAGTAACAAGAGGAGTTGAGTATAGGAGCAAAGAGGTCCTTCTACAGTTGGACCGGGCCCTGGTGAGACCGCACCTGGAGTATTGTGTGCAGTTTTGGTCTCCAAATTTGAGGAAGGATATTCTTGCTATGGAGGGCGTGCAGCGTAGGTTCACTAGGTTAATTCCCGGAATGGCGGGACTGTCGTATGTTGAAAGGCTGGAGCGATTGGGCTTGTATACACTGGAATTTAGAAGGATGAGGGGGGATCTTATTGAAACATATAAGATAATTAGGGGATTGGACACATTAGAGGCAGGAAACATGTTCCCAATGTTGGGGGAGTCCAGAACAAGGGGCCACAGTTTAAGAATAAGGGGTAGGCCATTTAGAACGGAGATGAGGAAGAACTTTTTCAGTCAGAGAGTGGTGAAGGTGTGGAATTCTCTGCCTCAGAAGGCAGTGGAGGCCAGTTCGTTGGATACTTTCAAGAGAGAGCTGGATAGAGCTCTTCAGGATAGCGGAGTGAGGGGGTATGGGGAGAAGGCAGGAACGGGGTACTGATTGAGAGTGATCAGCCATGATCGCATTGAATGGCGGTGCTGGCTCGAAGGGCTGAATGGCCTACTCCTGCACCTATTGTCTATTGTCTATTGTCTAATATGATTCCCCAGGAAAACGTTAGGATGAATTGCGATACCATAAAGTGCCTTTCTGTTATGCCAGTACCTGTCATTGGATCTCTTGTTGCTGACATTCCTTTGGAAGTGGATAAAATCATGAGGGGATAGATAGGGTACTGATAGGGTACAGAGTCTTTTTACCCAGAGTAGGGGAACCAGACACACATATTTTAAGGTGCGAGGAGAAAGATTTAATAAGAACCTGAGGGGCAACTTTTACACTCAGAGGGCTTGTGGGACAGGGTGGTGGGTAAATGGAAATTGTTGAACTCATCGTTGTGACCAAAGGTGCCTAGTTGGAAGATGTTCTTTCCCCATGTTGGCTCGAGCTTGAGTGGAAGCCAAGAACAAAAAGGAAGGAAGGCGAAGAACTAAAGAGATGGGTGGTCAGGACTATGTTTGCAGGCAGGGACTGATATTCCACCATAATAAAGTCATCCCATCTAGGTTTTGTCTCCTTAGTGTGGAGAAGACAACATTTGACAGGAGTGAATACAGAATACTAAATTGGCAGAAGTACCAATGAATCGCTCTTGATTAGCCTTTGCATTAAAGGAAAATGTATAAAGTATAAAATAAGTTAATTTGTTCATAAGTTCTAGGAGCAGAATAAGGCCATTCAGCCCATCAAGTCTACTCCGCCATTCAATCATGGCTGATCTCCCTCTCCCTCTCGACCCGTTTCTTCTGCCTTCTCCCCATAACCCCTGACACCCGCACTAATCAAGAATCTGTCAATCTCCACTTAAGAATATCCATCGACTTGGCCTCCACAGCCTTCTTGTGGCAATGAATTCACCACCCTGTGACTAAATAAATTCCTCCTCATCTCCTTTCTAAAGGTATGGCCTTTTATTCTGAGGCTATGGCCTCTGGTCCTAGATGCTCCTGCTCGTGGAAACATCCTCTCACATTCGTTCTATCCAGGCCTCAAAATGAAAATGTCAGTTTAACTTGTGGGTCCAACAGAAGAATTACAATCAAATTATTTTGTTTTTCAGAACGCTTCAAATTTATTTCCCAATCAGACATTTCTTCTACAACATCATCCACCCAGATTACAGTGCGGTGACAGATGTCTATGTCTTAATGTTCCTGGCAGATGTGGTGGACTTCATTGTTATCATCTTTGGTTTTGGTGCATTTGGGGTAGGTACACCTTTTAGAGCCTTCTTGACATCATCTCGACTCCTCGGTGTAAAACACTGGTGGAAGCAAGGAACTTGAGATGTTTGGGCAAAAAGGTTATTGATGAATCCTTTGACTTCTGCAGAAACATTCAGCAGCTGCCGACATAACATCTTCTCTGTCAGAGGACCAAGTACCAGAGGCGTTTTTGGTGATGCTGATAATTCAGTTTGGAACAATGGTGGTAGATCGAGCACTCTACCTCCGAAAGACAGTCTTAGGAAAAGTTATCTTCCAAGTCATCCTCGTATTTGGAATTCACTTCTGGATGTTCTGTATCTTACCAAGAGTGACAGAGCGGTAGGTTTTATTTTATCGTGAATTTAGGGGGAGAAATAGCTTATGTTTCGAAGACAATAGGACAGCATGGTGGCGCAGTGTTAGAGTTGCTGCCATACAACGCCAGGGATCCCGGTTCGATCCTGACTACGGGTGCTGTCCGTACAGAGTTTGCACATTCTCCCTATGACCCATTGGGCTTCCTCTGGGTGCTCCGGTTCCCTCCCGCATTCCAAAAACGTACGCGCTTGTCGTTTAATTGGCCGTTGTAAATTGTCTCTAGTGTGTAGGATAGAACCAGTGTATGGGTGACTAAACTAAACTAAAGTTACTTAGTAATTAAATTTATTTTAGTTTAGAGATACAGCGCGGGAACAGGCTCTTCGGCCCACCGAGTCCTTGCCGTCTAACGATCACCCGTACACTAGTTCCATCCTGCATAACCTACAAAGCCCTCCATAACCTGGCCCCATCCTGCCTGACCGACCTCCTCCACAGGCACACTCCCACCTGCACCCTCCACTCTGCTGCTGCCAATCTCCTATCCCCCCACATCCGGACCAAACTCAGATCCTGGGGGGACAGGGCTTTCTCCATCGCTGCTCCCACCCTATGGAACTCACTACCCCAAACCGTTAGAGACTCCTCCTCACTCACCACATTCAAAACATCGCTGAAGTCTCACCTGTTCAGTACTGCCTTCAACCACTGAAGGTCACCTCACCTTCTGTCTCCTTTCTCTGTTCGTTTATTTATTTACTTATTTATCTATTTATTCATTTCCCTATGTTCTCTAAATCTCTGTAAAGCGTCTTTGAGTATATGAAAAGCTCTATATAAATAAAATACATTATTATTATTATTATACCAGGGACAATTTACAATCTTTACTGAAGCCAATTAACGTACAAACCTATACGCTTTGGAGTGCGGGAGGAAAGCAGGGAAAACCCACGCTGTGACGGGGAGAAAGTACAAACTCCGTACAGACAGCACCCGTAGTCAGGATCGAACCTGGGTCTCTGGCGCTGTGAGGCAGCAACTCTACCGCTGTGCCTCCGTGTCACCCTCAATGTAGGGTATAAATTAACGGCAGCTAATTTACACTTAAGACTTGAATCAGTTTCACTCGTCATTTAAATGCTGTTGATGAATTTGTCTATCGTGACACGGAACTCCAAAAAAGTTTTTCTTTGTCATTTTCTTGCAGAAAATTTAGCCAGAACTCAGTTGCGCAGGTTTGGTACTTTGTTAAATGTGTTTACTTTGGATTGTCAGCATATCAGATACGTTGTGGCTACCCAACACGTGTGCTTGGTAACTTTCTGACTAAGGGCTACAACTATATCAACTTGTTCCTCTTTCAAGGGTAAGAATATTTCTCCTGCAAGCATCATCTCATTATTATTAAATATTTGCACGATTCATTTGTGGTTACTTTTGGATGCAGAAACGGCATTATCTGCATTTGCCACTGAGCAGCTGTTGATATCAGAGTGAAGTTACAATGAGAAAAAACTGCAATCCAATCAAACATATGCAGGAATATTGATATTAACCTCGTACAGGTTCACCACCGATTTTCCAGCAATGGGTGGTCCGGCACCTCCTTTAAACCAGACAAAGTGACGAGAGCACACTTGAAATCCCCCCAAAAATATGGTGCCTTGGCCGGGAGAGGAGTCCGATCTCGACCTTGTCGGGACTTACGTGGCAGATCGGCGGGTCGAATTTGCCATTTGCGGCCAGGGCTCTGGAACTCCGGCCCTGCTGGAGCAGGGAGATCCGTTCCCATAGCTGACTTCCACGGCTGACTTTGTGGGCTGGTATTTCAGCCCCTCGGTGACCAGTCCGGTACTATTCAAATCCTCTGGTGTTACAATAAAATGGATAAAGGCTCTGGAACCAAGAGGGCCAGAAAATCGGTGGTGGACCTGTATACCAGTAGTTTTAAACAGATTAACAATTAACTCTTTTAAATTCTCTTCTGAATTATTTAATGTTTGTTGTAATTCCGTGTAATGTGTTGTTTGATTGCCATAGATTCTAGTATCTCATATCATATCATATATCATATCATATATATATATACAGCCGGAAACAGGCCTTTTCGGCCCACCAAGTCCGTGCCGCCCAGTGATCCCCGTACATTAACACTATCCTACACCCACTAGGGACAATTTTTACATTTACCCAGCCAATTAACCTACATACCTGTTCGTCTTTGGAGTGTGGGAGGAAACCGAAGATCTCGGAGAAAACCCACGCAGGTCACGCATCTCACCCACACAGCCATTTTCCATAAGTGACCCAAGGTGTAAAAAGGCAAGCTCCTCAGTGAAGTAGTATAACATATAAACAGTCTTATTCTAAACGCAACACACAAACATTAATAGTGAATGTGGTCTTCACCAGTGGGACAAAGATATTCATGGAAAATTAGCAGATTATTATATCTTTTATATAAAAATTAGAAACTGTGTAGGAAGGAACTGCAGATGCTGGTTTACACCAAAGACAGACACAAAATGCTGGAGTAACTCAGCGGGACAGGCATCATCTCGTTTCGGGTCGTCTGAAGAAGGGTCTCGACCCGAAAAGTCACCCATTCCTTCTCTTCAGAGATGCTGCCTGTCCCGTACTGAGTCACTCTGACATTTTGTGTCTACCTTCGGTAGAAACCGTGTCACGTGGATTGCCAATTTGCTCTAAAATGGCGCCAAAATGGCAACTCTTGCATATGGACTCAGTGGGCTGTTCTGTAAATTCTGTACTAACCAGGAAATTGTGCCATGTGATAGTCTTGATGAGCTGTACGCAAAAAAAGTATTTCACTGTATCTTGGTACATGTGATAATAAAAGAAACCAGTACTATTACCATTGGAGACCTTCGAACTTGGACTTTACTGAACTTTACCTTGCAGTAAAACTTATACCCTTTACCCTGTATCTGTACACTGTGAACTGCTTGAATGTAATAACGTACGGTCTTTTCGCTGACTGAATGGCAGGCAACAAAAAAGCTTTTCACTGTACCTCGGTATACACGACAATAATAAACTAAACATCTAAACTTCTCTCATTGGTAGCCCACCATTGCTGAGGCTGTCTTGAAGCACTTAGCCAACCATCTGTCTCTGACTACATGTAGTAAGGAACTGCAGACGCTGGTTTGCAGCGAAGATAGACACAAAATGCTGAAGTAACTCAGCGGGTCATGCAGCATCTCTGGAGAAAAAGAATAGGTGACGTTTCGAGTTGAGACCCTTCAGTGATTAAGATTCTGAAGGTTCGACCCTTCCTTGTACATCAGCTCTTCTTGTACATCAGTCACTGAAAGTAAACATGCAGGTACAGCAAGCAGTGAAGAAAGCTAATCATTGGCTTTCATTGCGAGAGGATTTGAGTTTGGGAGCATGGAGGTCCTACTGGAGTTGTACAGGGCCCTGGTGAGATCGCATCTGGAGTGTTGTGTGCATTTTTGGTCTCCTAATTTGAGGAAGGACATTCTTGCTATTGAGGGAGTGCAGCGTAGGTTCACCAGGTTAATTTCTGGGATGACGGGACTGACATATGATGAAAGAATGGGTCGACTGGGCTTGTGTTCACTGGAATTTAGAAGGATGAGAGGGGATCTTATAGAAACATATAAAATTCTTAAGGGATTGGACAGGCTAGATGCGGGAAAAATGTTTCCCATGTTGGGGGAGTCCAGAACCAGGGGTCACAGTTTAAGAATAAGGGGTAGGCCATTTAGGACTGAGATGAGGAAAAACTTTTTCACCCAGACAGTTGTGAATCTGTGGAATTATCTGCCACAGAGGGCAGTGGAGGCCAATTCACTGGAGGTTTTCAAGAGGAGAGTTAGATTGAGCTCTTAGGGCTAACGGAATCAAGGGATATGGGGAAAAAGCAGGAACGGTGTACTGATTCTGGATGATCAGCCATGATCGTATTAAATGGTGGTGCTGGCTCGAAGGGCCGAATGGCCTACTCCTGCACCTATTGTCTATGTTTCTATGATCCGAAACATCAGCCATTCCTTTTCTCCAGAGATGCTGCCTGACCCGCTGAGTTACTCCAGCATTTTGTGTCTATATATGTAAAATGTTGTATTGCCCAAAGGACTGCTAAAAGATGTCGCTCACAAATCGAAGATCGCTGTTCTACTGAGTTACTCCAGCATTTTGTGTCTGTCTCCGAAGACTCCTGACTTGGTACTGACTTCACATACACTTCAGATCTATGTCATATGCTCATCATGTCGATGAAATGATATTGTTTCTGCAATGCCTGCTGGGTTCTGACTGCAACTTGCTCTCCCCAGATTCCGACTGGTTCCCTTCCTCACTGAGTTGAGAGCAGTCATGGACTGGGTCTGGACCGACACCACCCTTAGCCTCTCAAGTTGGATCTGCATCGAGGACATTTATGCCCATATTTTTATTCTGAAGTGCTGGCGTGAATCTGAAAAGGTAGGAAAATAATGCGTTATTCTCAGTTCAACCAGACCTTCGTAATATCTGTTGCTAAACGTTTTTCTCAAGAAAGACATACACTCAACCCTCGCTGTAACGGACCACGGGATGGAGAGGTGGGTAGTGTCCATTATTGCCGATTGTCCGCTGCAACAGAGTGAGGGGAGTAAATATTAACTATTTAATAAACATTATTATTAAAAACGTTAATCCAACTACAATTTTTTTGTCCCAAAGCCTAGCGGGATGGGGGAGGGGGAGGGGGAGGGGGAGGGGGGGGATGGTGTTGGTAGTTAAAGCTGTGGGAATTCACAGGCCGGGGAACCGCAGAGCTGCCTCGGCACCCCACGGGTGCGGTACTCACGCCACCTTCATGCTGTTCCCTCTCTCCGTTCCCGGAGGCAGGCCACGTGGCGCCAGGTCCCCGGGTAACCTGGCAGAAGGTGGGGGGGGGGGGTGGTGCAACGGGAGCCTTGCGTCGTTACCAGGCAACCGAGACACGCAGCGTTGCCAGGGCAACGCCGATGCACGCCGCATCTGCCTCCAACACCCCGGGACCTCGCCTTGTGGCAGCCGCTGCAAACCCGTGCCCAATGCAACGCTCGGCAAGAGAGGGCAGAAAGGAACTGCAGATGCTGGTTTATACTGAAGATGGACACAAAGTGCTGCAGGAACTCAGCGTGGTTGGCAGCAACTATGGAGAAAAAGGATGGGTAACATGTCGGGCCGAGACCCTTCTTCAGACTCTTCTTCAAGAGTGGTTATACCATATTCAATTGTGCCATGTGAAAATTGCTGTCAAATTCATGATATTGTGGCGGTGCCCGGGGGCTAGGCCACTCCCTTGGTCATTCCCCTCGGCACTGAGCGGACGGGAGGGATTAGGTCACTTCCTGGGTCATTCCCCTTGGGTCAGGTGGTCTGGGGCTATAAAGGGTTTTGAGTGTTTCGACTCACATGATGAGTACGGTGTGAGTGTCCGTTGCAGATTAAAGTGTTGTTACTACTTACCTGGCGTCTGGCCTGATTTCTGTGGCGTCCAGACCCACTACAATACACTGATTAAGTCATTTGAGTACTGTTCCAATTGCGGGAAACCAGATCTGCGTTTTGGACTAGGTTATATGTTGGAGATTTTTCTTATTTTACATTTGCAAAGCAACAATCTCCTGGCATCTTGGAATTCAAGGCCTGCCTCTCACCTTGTATTTTGTTTCACCACAGAGGTATCCTCAGCCACGAGGCCAGAAAAAAAAGAAGGTTGTAAAATACGGCATGGGTGGCCTGATCGTCTTCTTGTTAATATGCATTGTGTGGTTCCCCCTCCTCTTCATGTCCTTGATTAAGTCTGTCGCTGGCGTGACAAACAGACCTTTGGATGTGTCTGTCAAAATAACCATTGGAGGTTACCAGGTAAGCTGGAGGTGGAAAACCTTAGGGGAAGGTTGGGAGATGGTTTCAGAGTTGTTCAAAACCATCAAGGATCTAGACAATGTGAATAAGGAGAAATTATTCCTTTGCTAGATGTTGAGAATCAGGGAACACAGATATGGGGTGATATAGGAGAAGACATTGTCTGCATCGGCAAAAATAAGTCAATAGACAATAGACAATAGGTGCAGGAGTAGGCCATTCAGCCCTTCGAGCCAGCACCGCCATTCAATGCGATCATGGCTGATCACTCTCAATCAGTACCCCGTTCTTGCCTTCTCCCCATACCCCCTCACTCCGCTATCCTTAAAAGCTCTATCCAGCTCTCTCTTGAAAGCATCCAACGAACTGGCCTCCACTGCCTTCTGAGGCAGAGAATTCCACACCTTCACCACCCTCTGACTGAAAAAGTTCTTCCTCATCTCCGTTCTAAATGGCCTACCCCTTATTCTTCCCAATTAAGTCCTTATGCTTACCATTGACGAAGGAGGGAGCGAGGGTTCTTGACCCAAATAACAATAAGAGAGAGATCTTCATGACATTGCAGTTAGTTAGTCATTTATTGAAGCAAAATACAAAGAGATTAGTATATCTCCAGTCGTTAACTTCTGGTTAGAACTTAGTATCTCACTGTCACTCCTTCGTATCCTGTTACTGACCTGCTAAAAACCCTATTATTTTAGCAAGCTCCTGGTATTACTTGTATGGACCGCTAAAAGTAGGATGGTTCAGTTGCCTGACATCACACAGCAAGTGGTCATTGTATTGGATTCGTTCGTTGGTGGGCAATGGGAGCAGATTCACTCAAGTCTCACAGAAAGAATCAAAGATAGATAGAGGGAGAAAATAATCACAAGGCTTTGAGAGAGCCTGCTGATAGGATTGGTTCTTTGTTGGTGCAAAGGGTCAGAGCATGTTCAATGGGCTGAACAGCCTCCTCACATATCCTAACAGTTATGCTAAACATCTCCCTCGGACCAATATAAATAAAGGTGCTCACAAGTTAAGACTGGATAAGACGATACTAAGAACTTTTGAAACTTTACCATGGTAAACAGACCAGTATATGGGCTGGGGGATGCTCTAGAGCAGAGGGATCTAGAAGTGCAGGTGCATGATTCCTTGAAGGTGGAGTCACAGGTAGATAGGGTGGTCAAAAAGGCATTTGGCACATTGGACTTCATCAGTCAGTATTGAGTATAGAAGTTGGGATGTCACGTTGCAGTTGTATAAGATATTGGTGGGGCCACATTTAGAGTATTGTGTTCAGTTCTGGGCACCAAGTTATAGGAAAGATGCTGACAAACTGGAAAGGGTACAGAGAAGATTTACAAGGATGTTGCCAGGGCTGGAGGGTGTGAGCTATAGGGAGAGGTTAAATAGGCTGGGACTCTATTCCTTGGAGTGCAGGAGGATGAGGGGTGATCTTATAGAGGTGTATAAAATCATGAGAGGAATAGATCGGGTGGATGCACAGACTCTTGCCCAGAGTAGGAGAATCGAGAACCAGAGGATATTGATTGAGGGAGGGGAAAGATTTAATAGGAACCCGAGGGGTAACTTTGTCACACAAAGGGAATGTGTGGAACGATATGTGTGGAACGAGCTGCCGGAGGAGGTAGTTGAGGCAGGTACTAGTGCAACGTTTAAGAAACATTTCGACAGGTATATGAATAGGACAGGTTTCGATGGTTATGGGCCAAACGCAGACAGGTGTGACTAGTGTAGATGGGACATGGTGGTCAGTGTAGGCAAGTTGGGCCGAAGGGCCTGTTTCCACACTGTATAGTTCTTTGACAATGATCCCCTTAATCCAAACATTAACAATATGTGCTACTGAGTCAGACTGATAAATGGGCAAAGAAATTAAACATCTCACAAAACTGCTATTAACTTGCAGTCTTCTCCTAGGAGCAAGGAGAAGAAAGTATTTTGCCTATTAATGAAAAGGTAGCATACTAAGTGCATTCCCTATTAATAGCGGGGCAATTCAGATTTCTGCTTGATTGGAGACATAACTTCAAGAGGAGAGGCTCCATTTCACTTGGGAAATATCAAAATCACCCTTTATTTGAGAGGGACAAGCAGTTTAGGTTACAAGGCATAATACAAGAGTTGTATCAAACATAAATGATCCCAATAGTCCATTCTTAATTCTCATTCTTAATAGTCCATGTAATTCTTAATAAGAAGTACATGAGTTATAGCAGCAGAATTAGACCATTCGGCCCATCGAGTCTACTCTGCCATTCCAAGATGGCTGATCTATTTTTTCCTCTCAACCCCATCTCCCCATAACCTATAATTGCTTAAAAACTGTTCTTCATCAAAAAAAACAATAACAATCACTAAAAGTTTCTCTTCAATTCAGTATTTGTAATATAAATCTGTATTTCTTTTCAAGCCCATCTTTACAATGAGTTCCCAGCAGAACCAGCTGCAAGATTATAGTAGAGATGATTACAACAAACTCTTAAAGAAGTTCATCGACATGCCTGTAAGTAATTACTGAATCATCGTTATGTTCCATTTGTGGAATGCAAAGGGTAGATATTTCTTCAGAACATCAATTCTGATGAATGGTCATCAACCTGAAACTTGAACAGTTTCTCCCACTGCAGATACTACCTGACCTGCAGAGTATTGCCAGCACGTTCTGTCTTGATTTCAGATATCCAGCCAGCGCATTATTTTGAGTGACCAGAGATTGCTCTTGAATTTGCACTTGGAGTTATGAATATAGAAAAGAGAACCATTTATAGATTTTGAATGTGTAGGAAGGAACTGCAGATGCTGGTTTACACCAAAGATAGACTCAAAATGCTGGAGTAACTCAGCGGGTCAGGCAGCATCTCTGGAGAAAAGGAATAGGTGACATTTCGGGTCAAGACCCTTCAGACTGAGAGTCAGGGAGAGGGAAACTATAGGTATGAAAATGTACAAAGAACAGATGAATGAAAGGTATGAAAAGAACAAATCAAAGGGCGGCGCAGCGGTAGAGTTGCTGCCTTACAGCGAATGCAGCGCCGGAGACTCAGGTTCGATCCTGACTACGGGCGCCGTCTGTACGGAGTTTGTACGTTCTCCCCGTGACCTGCGTGGGCTTTCTCCGAGATCTTTGGTTTCCTCCCACACTCCAAAGACGTACAGGTATGTAGGTTAATTGGCTGGGCAAATGTTTTTTTTTAAATTGTCCCTAGTGGGTGTAGGATAGTGTTAGTGTGCGGGGATCGCTGGGCGGCGCGGACCCGGTGGGCCGAAGGGCCAGTTTCTGCGCTGTATCTCTAAATCTAAAAATCTAAATCTAAAAGCCGGCAACAATGATCAAGGAAAGGTGGAGCCCACAATGGTCCATTGTTGGCTGTAGAAAAGGTGATAATGAGTGGATACAAACAGTGAAACTAAGCAGGATGACAGTGAAACTAGTAGGATTAGCAGGGTGGGGGAGGGACGGAGAGAGAGGGAGGGAATGCAGGAGGTACTTGAAATTAGATAAATCAATATTCGTACCGCTGGGGTGTAAGTTACCCAAGCAAATATGAGGTGCTGTTCCTCCAATTTGCGTTTGGCCTCACTCTGACAGTGGAGGAAGCCCAGGGCAGATTTTGAATGATCTTAAAACAATGCTAACTAAATTCAAATTGACTCACAGCTAGAGATGAATATTGGTTGATGAAAAACCTGTCTTAATGTCTCTGGAAATGGAACTCCTTGAGGTAGAATTCTCAATGGACTGACGGGCTAATTATGTGTTTCCAAAGGGTGCTTTGCAGTTCCTGGAAGCCTACACGGCAGAAGACATTTTGGTTGCAAAACTTGAAGGAAATTCAAATTCGCTTTGGACCATCAGTCCACCGAGTCGGTCTAAAATGATAGAAGGGTTGCATGATAACACCTCATTAGTCTCCATTGTTGTTACTTGGTCCATTCAAAGGTAAGAAATGGATGATTAACTTTGGTGCACTACCATTTTCCATGCTTAGCAGTATATGCTGTGATGTAATATTACATTAAAATTTGTATAACTAAAATAACTATGCCATGCAATAAATATGACCAGTAATATCAGCCTTCGATATATGTTGCTCAACTATTTTTTATCGTAAAACGAAAGGGTGAAAATTCACAGTTTGGAGAACACCATTGAAAATCACAGCCTATTTCAGAAACCCAAGTCTTCAACATATTACTTGTTCTTTGCGAATATGTTCAGAATACTGTAAATCTTTTGTGAAAAATATTTTGGTCTTTAGTCTACCACTTTATTGAGAGCCCTGTGACAATGTAAAACGGTGGGATGAATACAGATCATGACTAACCCCGGGTGGCACAGTGGCATAGATCATAAGATCATAAGATAGGAGTAGAATTAGGCCATTTGGCCCATCAAGTCTACTCCATCATTCATTCATGTTTGATCTATCTCTCCTTCCTAACCCCATTCTCCTGCCTTCTGCCCATAACCTCTGATACCCGCACTAATCAAGAATCTGTCTATCTCTGCCTGAAATATATCCACTGATAGCCTCCACAGCCTTCTGTGGTAAAGAATTCCACAAAGATTCACCAGCCTCTGACTAAAGAAATTCCTCCTCATCTCCTTCCTAAAAGAACGTGCTTTAAATCCTTGCATAGCAGGTGGAGCGCTGCCTTACAACGCAAAACCAAGCACGATCCAGACCTTGGGTGCTGTCTGTGTGGAGTTTGCTCGTTCTCCCTGTGACCATATGAGTTTCCTCCGGGTGCCCCGATTTCCTTCCACATCCCAAAACCGGGTGGGTTTGTAGGTTAACTTCCCTCTGTAAAATTGTCCCTCATTTGTATGGACTACCAAAATGCATGACTGTACACTTTGCTACGCTGTATTCCATCTTCCATTTCTTTACCCAGTCTCCCAACCTGTCCAAGTCTTTCTGCAGAGTCCCTGCTTCCTCTGTCCTACCTGCCCTTCCACCTATCTTTGTATCATCTTTGTGATTCTCCACCCATGAAGAGGCTTATTTGAGGAGACTCATTCAAGACAAAAGGAAATAAAGAAATACAAACCGAATGCACGAAGGTGGGGGTGAGATGAAAGATCAGCCATGATCTTTTTTTGCAAGGATTTGTCTTATTTCTATTTCTTATGTAATGTCACATCTGCTGGTGATCGCGATCGATGGTTCTTTGCTCCCTGACGCCAACTCCATCTTTATGTCTTAGCTTTGCGAAACATTTTCAAGTCCTATATTCACCAGCTGAACTTACAGTGGTAAAATAACAGACAGGCTATCATACAGGCACTCCCTGACGTTTCCTGAACCCTGACCTAAGTCAGATTTTACATAAATCGGAACCACCATTCTCATCCTTGCTCGGAATAACTCACTGGGAGTATTCACTGTCTCACCGGCATCCGGCTGAGTCCAGGGCACTTCCTGCGGCACACGGCCCTCTGGGTAAGCACCTCCACCATAGCTGGCTTGATTCCGATGTAAACGTAAGTGATCGTACAGTGTTGTGGGCATAACAAACAAACTGCCTCGATTGCACTGGGAACCGAGTACAGAATTGTTTACATAAGTTCAAGTTCACGTATGTCACCTATTGCGTAAGGCGTGGAGTGTCTGTATTCAGATTATACATTACAAACTTACTGTTGTGTTTATCATTGCTGTAAGTATGCTGTTTACTCGGTGAGCTTCATGTGAGGAAGGAATTTAGTTGCACACTGATGTTTCTGACAATAAACCGATCGTTCAATCTGCAGGGATATCACTCTTGGGGGAAAATCAGAAATTGCTTCTAATAAATTATCATTTCCCGTTCTACCTAATACCAAAAACGAGCTGGCTGCATTGATGGAAGGAAAAATCAACAAACCTGTGTGAGTTAGTCATTTTAGTTAATTACCTCTGCATCACATACCAGAATTAGTATATTTCTAAGATATCATGCTCCTGTTAAACATGATACTTGTTTATTGAAGTTTAATATTCTCATTGATGGCCTTTACATTTCTGTGACACTCGACTAAAGTTTGAGCTAATTCAATGCCTGAAGCCAATTCTATGTCTCGAAGCGGCTGCGTGATATTCTCAAGGGGGGCGGTGAGCAGATAGAAGTCATTGTGCATGACGGCACAAATGATATAGGTAGGTAAAAGGAATGAGGTCCTGCAAAGTGAATATAGGGAGTTAGACAAAAGGTTAATAAGCAGGACCTTCATGGTGGTGATCTCCAGATTACTCCAGGTGCCACATGTTAGTGAAGGTAGTTACGGAAGATAGAACAGGTGAATGCGTGTCTGAGGAGCCAGTACAGCGATTCAGAAATTTGGATGATTGGGATCTCTTCTGGGGAAGAGGCGATCTGTGCATCTGAACTAGAGGGGTAGCAATACGCGAGGATGCAGGTTTGCTAGTGTTTGGATTGATAGTGGGAGGGGATCCAATACAGGACTGAGGCTGGTGAGAGGCTGGAAGCCATTATGGAAGGTGATGATATCAAGGTCAGTGGACAGGATAGGCAAGAGCCCAGCGGGAGCGAGGAAGGACTGTTGGATTAAATTGCATTTATTTTAATGTGGGAGGCCTGACGGGGAAGGTGGATGAACTCTGTGTGGTTCGGTATGTGTGATGGGACATTGTATCCGGCACGGAAACCTGACTAGGACGGGACCGATGGCTTAATGTTCCAGGGTATAACGGCTACGGGAGAGATGAAGGCGGGAGTAAAAGAGGATATTGATTAACGGGAATCAAGGCAGTAGTCCGAGATGACATTACTGATGGTTCTTTCAGTGAGGCTTTATGGAAGGGGCTAAGAAATAAAAAGGGGATGATCACCCTGTTGGGAGTGGACTAAAGGTCACTGACACGTAAATTCAGATTAGCAGAACAAATATGACTGGAAATTGCAAGAATAATCGGTTTTCATAGTAGGGGATTTTAACTTTCCAAATAAGACTAGGACGGACATAGGGCCAGTGGTTTAGACGGAGTGGAATTTCCTCAAATGTGTTGAGGAAAGTTTCCTCAGGCAATATGAGGAAACCTAAAGGTAGAGGGACCAAGAAAGATGAGGGCACAGCTTGATCGACTCTTCGGAAATTGGGAAGGGCAAGTGATTTAAATGTGGCCTCCTCCTTTAGATTGGCGAGACAAATCTTAGACGACATGACTGTTTCACCAAACACTTGCACTTGGCCTGCAGGATCTTCTGGTTGCTGACCATTTTAACCCTTTTTGTCCTGGATCTCCTCCATTGCTGGAGTGAGGCCACATGGAAACTGGAGAAACAGCACCTCCTATGGGAAGCTCATAACCCAAACGTACGCACATTAAATTCTCCAATACTTGGGGATGGCACAGTATATATATTAATGATTTGGAAGAGGGAATTAGAAGCAACACTAGCAAGTTTGCAGATGACACAAAGCTGGGTGACAGTGTAAACTGTGAAGAGGATGTTAGGAGGTTGCAGGGTGACCTGGACAGGTTGAGTGAGTGGGCAGATGCGTGGCAGATGCAGTATAATATAGATAAATGTGAGGTTATCCACTTTGGCGGCAAAAACAAGGAGGCAGATTATTATCTCAATGGTGTTAGGTTAGGTAAGGGGGAGGTGCAGTGAGACCTGGGTGTCCTTGTACATCAGTCACTGAAAGTTGGCGTGCAGGTATAACAGGCAGTGAAGAAAGCTAATGGAATGGTGGCCTTCATAACAAGAGGATTTCAGTATAGGAGTAAAGAGGTTCTTCTGCAGTTGTAGAGGGCCCTAGTAAGACCACATCTGGAGTATTGTGTACAGTTTTGGTCTCCTAATTTGAGGAAGGACATCCTTGTAATTGAGGCAGTGCAGCATAGGTTCACAAGATTGATCCCTGGGATGGCGGGACTGTCATATGAGGAAAGATTGAAAAGACTAGGCTTATATTCGCCGGAGTTTAGAAGGATGAGAGGGGATCTTATAGAAACATATAAAATTATAAAAGGACTGGACAAGCTTGATGCAGGAAAAATGTTCCCAATGTTGGGCGAGTCCAGAACCAGGGGCCACAGTCTTAGAATAAAGGGGAGGGCATTTAAAACTGAGGTGAGAAAAAACTTTTTCACCCAGAGAGTTGTGAATTTGTGGAATTCTCTGCCACAGAGGGCAGTGGAAGCCAAATCACTGGATGGATTTAAGAGAGTTAGATAGAGCCCTAGGGGCTAGGGGAATCAAGGGATATGGGGAGAAGGCAGGCACGGGTTATTGATTGGGGATGATCAGCCATGATCACAATGAATGGCGGTGCTGGCTCAAAGGGCCGAATGGCCTTCTCCTGCACCTATTTTCTATGTTTCTATGTAGTAGCACAGCAGCAGAGTGGCTGCCTTACAGCGCCAGAGACCTGTGTTCAAGCCTAACTGTGAGTGCTGTCTGTACACTCCAGAGATATACAGGTTTGTAATTTAATTGGCTTCAGTAAAAAAATGTCCCTATTGTGTAGGATAGTGTTTGTGTATGGGGTAATTGTTGGTTGACACAGGCTCGATGGGCTGAAGAGCCTGTTCACATGTTATTTCTCTAAAGTCTAAAGGTAACAAACCATTTCTCCTTTGCCACACCCATTTCTCCTTCTCCACATACCCCCAACCCCCATCTCCCCATCCCCTCATCCCCTTGCACTTATATCCTTCGTTTGGCTTCATATTTTACACCTCTTGTATCTCTATCTCGCACTTTTTATTCCTGGCCTTTGTCCAACTCTCTGCCAATCTGAAATGCCCCTCACCTATATCCACCCATCACTTGCCTGGCTTTGTTCCATCCCCATCTTCCTTCTAACTTTCTCTCCCCACTACAATCAGTCGGGAGGGTATTGCCTATCAGCATTCTCCAGCAATTCTTCCTGACCCGCTGAGTTACTCTAGCACTTTGGGTCTTTTTTTGTTCCTTGTGTCCTCTTGCAGTTTAAAAAAAAAATTCAAGTAAGATCATTTCTCGTAATAAATATATGCCAATGGGTAAAGCCCAATCTACCACATCTCTTTTCATATCCCAATCCCTTCATTCTAGGAATTACACCAATGAACCATCTCTGCCTTATCTCCAAAACCATTGCCAAGGTCATACCAACATATAAAATGATGTTCTCTAAGGTGCTTGCTGCCTATGGTGCTTTTAAAAAAGAACATCATCATTTCAGTTGAAAATTATGAAGGAGAGTTGCAAACTGCGCCCTCTGCTGGAGAATCCTATTTTCATCTACTTATGGAGGATTGACAATGCCATCATTTACAATGAACAAATATCTCATTCTTATTCTTTCGAACAGTTATATATTAATAATAATGTTTTAATTTTCAGAAAAATATCAAAACTATTTCCAAACTACATCAGGGCTCCTAGTAATTCTGATACAAAACCGGTGAAACAGCTTTATAAATGTAAGTGTACCTCTTTGAAATGTTTATACTCTGCAGTGCATAAATGTACAATAAGTAACTATGGAAGCAAAACTTTAAAGCAGACCTACTAGTTATATCTTTGGAAATGATAGACTATCTGAATTCTCCAAAAGCACAGTTCACTCTTTGTCTTTGTATTCAACTACTTCTGGGAAAATGATACAGATAGAAGAACAAGTCAAGTCAAATTGAGTGGAGTTTATATGCACAAGTATGGTGAGGTACAAGTACAATGACAATCTTGCTAGCAGCAGCAGCTCACAGACTTAGACAACATAAATTATACATATTATACAAGAATAAGAACGTGAAAAATGAGACACTCATATGAACAACACAATTGGGAAAATAAGCTCATGATAGTTCATGGGAATAGATAGGGTAGATAGATGCACAGATCATTTACCCAGAATAGGGAAATCAAGAACCGGTGGACGCAGGCAGGTCGAAGATGAGAGAGGATAGGTGTAATAGAAATCTGAAGAGCAACTTTATCACCCAGAGGGTGGCGGGTCTATGGAATGAGCTGCCAGAGGAGGTAGTTGAGGCAGAAAATATAACTGTGGACTGTAGTGTTCCGTTGCTGAGGTAGGATTAGGATTGTTCAGGTCAGTTTAAGAACCTGATGGTTGTCAGAAAGTAGCTGTTCCTGAACCCGGTGATGTGGTGTGGACCCAATGGTGGCTTCTGTACCTTCTGCCCAACAGTAGCAGTGAGAGAAGGTGATGGCCCAAATAATGCTGACCCTTGATCTGTGGAATTCTCTGCCACAGAGGGTAGTTGAGGCCAGTTCATTGGCTATATTTAAGAGGGAGTTAGATGTGGCCCTTGTGGCAAAAGGGATCAGGGGGTATGGAGAGAAGGCAGGTACAGGATACTGAGTTGGATGATCAGCCATGATCACATTGAATGGCGGTGCAGGCTCGAAGGGCCGAATGGCCTACTCCTGCACCTATTTTCTATGTTCTATGTTTGATGATAGATGCCGCCGTCTTGAGGCAGTGCTTCATGTAGATGCTCTCAATGATAGAGATGGCTGGTGTTTGACCCAAACTCTCTAAATCTTTCCCATCCATGTACCTGCCCAAATGTCTTTATGGTATTTGATATAATTATGTGCATTACCAGCCATTTCAGAAGGCAGTTAAGAGAACTTGCATGATCTTTCCTTTGTAATATGGTCTTGAGGCTTTTAAAGACAAAGTTGGTATCGCCTATTCATTGATTTACCTATTTTTGTTTGACTGTTTTCAGAGAGGGCATCTAGAAATAGAGGCTTTGACTTTTTAAATTTTACAACATTAAAAAAAAAATTAAAATATGTAACATTTTCAGTATCATGTTTTGTGCTTTACATTCCTTCAATAGATGGTGATGACTACTGTGAACTTCTTGTAAGATTGGTTCAAGAAAAAGACAACATTTCGGGACACATTCAGGAATGGTGGATTATTAATCAGACCCAAAAGTTTCACAGAAATGATCAACAAGAAAGTTTGGAAATTATTATATTCAGTGATAAAGTTAGTCCTCCAAGTCTTGGCTTCCTTGCTGGATATGGGTAAGATGACAATTTTTCCTCTAATTATGTGATGTACTTCATTTGTTATGAAATATTAGTTATTTAATGATTACTTAATTTTAATACGCAGCATTTAGTGACTAAAAATGATTGAGGGAATTAGCACTTTCCTCCACTTTGGTACATTTAGTTTTTATTTTTAGAGACACAGCATGGGGACAGGTCCTTTGACCCACCAGGTCCATGCCGACCATTGCCTACCTGTTCCCACTAGTTTAATGTTATCCTACATTCTCATGCACTCCCTACACGTTAGGGCCAATTTACAGAGGCCAATTCACTTAGAAACCCGCACGTTTTTGTGGGAGGAAACCAGAGCATCCGAAGGAAACCAATGCGGTTCAAGGAGAACGTGCAAACTCCACACACAGAGCACCCAAGGTCAGGATCAAACCTGGGTCTCTGGTGTTGTGAGGCAGGAGCTCTACCAGCTGTGCCATGGTGCGGCAGTGTTTCTTGGGTTATTGCTTTGAATGCAAATTTCTTCGATCATATGGTTTTGTACCTATCATAACTTTGAAAGACTTAATTGCATGATTTTTGTCTAGGACTACCTTGCCCTTGCACTTCAACTGAACTTAAAAAAGGTCTTCAAATTCATTGTCCCTTCAAATCAGTATAAAGTAGATTTGATGGGTAGTAGGGAACGAACATACGCGGAACCAGTTGCAGAGTCAATGAGTTCTCAGCGAAGATGAGCAATTGGCAAAATGACCGAATGCAGTTTATAATATTTTGAAAACATTCTTCCATAGTTTTCAGTTGTTGACACCAGTAATGCATTTTACCATGTAGAAACAAAGGACTACAGATGCTGTGTAATATACTAAAGGACACAAAGTGCTGGAGTAACTCAGCAGGTCAGGCAGCATCTCTGGAGAACATGGATAGGTGACTTTTGGGGTCGAGATCCTTCTTCAAACCTGTAGGAGATCTGAAGAAGGGTCTCCAGAGATTCTGCCAGACCTGCTGAGTTACTCCAGCACTTTGTGTCCTTCTATTCATTTGACCATAATGCTTTACTCTTTCTACTCAGTAAAACTCAGATATTTCTAAATTCCTCGGCACTCCAATCTAACAGATACACCTCTGGACAATAATTGCTTCACTATCTGTCATTACAAGAGCAGTTAAAACAACTGCAACATTGCAGTATTGGCCTTCATCAGTCAGATTATTGATTATAGAAGTTGGGAGGTCATGTTGCAGTTATATAAGACGTTGGTGAGGCCATATTTAGAGTATTGTGTTCAGTTTTGGGCGCCATGTTATAGGAAAGATGTTGTCAAACTGGAAACGGTACAGAGAAGATTTATGAGGATGTTGTCAGGACGCAAGGATCTGAGCTATAGAGGTTGAACAGATAAGGTCTCTATTCCTTGGAGGGCAGGTGGATGAGGGGTGATCTTGTAGAGGTGTAAAAAATCATGAGAGGAATAGATCGGGTAAAGGCACAGTGCCTCTTGCCCACATTATGGAAATCAAGAACCAGAGGACATAGGTGTAAGGTGAGGGAGGAATGATTTAATAGGAACCTGAGGGGTAACGTTTTTTAACACAAAGGATGGTGGGTGTGTAGAATGAGGTGCCGGAGGAGGTAGTTGATGCAGGTACTATCGCAATGTTTAAGAAACATTTAGACAGGTACATAGATGGGACAGGTTTAGAGGGATGTGGGGGCAAACACTGGTAGGTGGGACATATGTAGATTGGACATGTTGGTCGGTGTGGGAAAGTTGGGCTGAAGGGCCTGTTTCCACACTGTATGACTATAACTGCATATCTGGGCCTAATGCATCAGCAATGCCGCAAGCTATTACCCTGCTATTACTTTTCCCGATGTGTATAGACCACTGTCATTCTGTAGGCCAATCTCTACAGGGCTGTAGATCCAATGACTGGTCTTTTGTCCAAAGTTATCACTTGGCATCTTTGCCAACTTCATCACAAAAACGATTTGTAGATTTCAAGAGTGTGTTGGAAGAAAGGAAAAGTGCCTTGCCTGCAAGATATTGGTAGGCCATGTGTTTACTGTACTAATCTGTAAGCCCACATAATGCCAAATTAAACTCCTCTGTCTGCAGATGATCCATATCCTGCAATTTCCTACATATCCATTTGCCTATATAAAAGCCTCTTAAATGTTAAGATTGTCTCTGCCCTCACCATCACCTCTAGCATGGCATTCCAAGCCCGCAACACCCTCTATGTAAAACTTTGCCCCAAACATCTCCTTTAAACTTTATATTAGGAGGTCATTTGGATCTCGAAAGTTGGATGCTGCACATTTAAATTTCAAAGTCCACTCTTGTTTCCCAATTTTAAAGAAAGTTTAGTTTAATTTACTTTATTGTCTCGTGTACCAAGGAAAAACGTTTTGTTGCGTGCTAACAGGTCAGCAGAAAGACAATACATGATTAAAATTGAACCTTCCACAGTGTACAGATGCAGGATAAAGGGAAAAACATCTAGTGCAAGATAAAGTCCAATAAAGTCCCATTAAAGATAGTCTGAGGGTCTTCAATGAGGTAGACAATAGCTCAGGACTGCTCTAGTTGTTGGTAGAATGATTCAGTTGCCTGATAATAGCTGGGAAGAAACTGTTTCTGAATCTGGAGGTGTGCATTTCACACTTCTGTACCTCTTGCCTGATGGGAGAGGGAAGAAGAGGGAGTGACTGGGGTGAGACTGGTCCTTGATTATGCTGGTGACCTTGTCGAGGTAACGTGAAGTGTAGATGGAGTCAATGGAAGGGAGGGTTGGTTTGTGTGATGTTCTGGGCTGCCTCCACAATTCTCTATAATTTCTCTCTGTCCTGGATGGAGCTGTTCCCAAACCATGCTGTGATGCATCCCGATAAAATGCTTTCTAAGGTGCATCTGTAGAAGTTGGTGAGAGTTTTTGGGGACATGCTGAACTTCCTAAGCCTTCAAAGATCTGATGAATTAGCCGATGTACCTTTAATACTGCTTTCATTCCTTTTCAGCATTATGGGTCTTTATGCTTCCGTTGTGCTGGTCATCGGAAAATTTGTCCGGGAATTCTTCAGTGGAATATCTCACTCCATCATGTTTGAAGAGCTGCCCAACGTGGACCGAATCTTGAAACTGTGCACAGACATCTTCCTGGTTCGAGAGACTGGAGAGCTGGAGTTGGAGGAGGATCTGTACTCTAAGCTCATCTTCTTGTATAGATCACCAGAAACTATGATCAAATGGACACGTGAAAAGACAAAGTGACCATTTCGGATGACCTGGATGCAAAGTTCTAAATTTTGAGATTTAAAAAAAACGAAAGCACAATATCACAGAAAAGCGGACCTATTCAGTTAGGTGACGGGAGCTTTTCCTACTGGAGCCCAGGCAGTTGCACGTTCCTTAAGTCCTCTCTGCCTACAGTCTCCCTCTGCTGACAGTATCAGACTGGTGTTTGCACCTGTAGTGGTTAAGGAAACGATTCCATGTCATATCTGAATCCAGTTTCTTTACACTTTCAGTCAGCCAAAATCAGGGCTTCCAAAACACTGACCTTCCTTGCAGGTTTCACCTGCATCAATCCTTTATGCAATGATTTTTGGTCAACAGAATCTCATGTCCATACCACCCAATTATAGGGGAACAGGTCCTGGAGTGATTCAGTACTGGCTACATGAATGAAGGCGTCACCAATGAATAATAATTCTAGTTGCAGTGATGATTGAATTTATTGACTGGCCTTAGCAAAGGACGATTCTATTTTAAATGACTTATTTTATTTGTACAGGCAATAGAAAAGTATCACCTTATCAGTGAGCTTTCTCAGGAAGAGTTCTTTTATCAAAGGCTTATCTGTCTTCTGTATTTTTGGCATCTTATAAAAACAAAGTGGGTGCACATTATTGCTTCAGCAAATACTTCTAGATAAAGGCTCCTGTGATACCCACAAAAGTACTTGAAACCTGAGGTCAGCAAAATATTCAGATGTTACTTGAACCTTTGAAAAGCAAATCCTTCGACAACTTCTTCTCTTTGATTGAACTGGAGCAAACAGAATTTTCTTCATGAGCCTGTGGTTTCGTCATTTTTTTTGGATCGGAAGAATCCAACCATAGCTATGTTTCATTTCCATCTCCCTTTCACCCATTCCAATTGTCAGGTGAGAGAGAGCCTGGGTGATGTGTGGCCAAGTGTCGTGAAGATCCATCTTCAGCCAATTATTGGAATATATGCAACAATGGGCCAGGGTGATAAATTGCTGGCTTTTCTTATTGGGACCTATGTGGCCTCTTTTACTGGATGTTACTCATGAAAGTGTAACCGATATCAGGAACTTGCTTGGAGGGGTTGACGGGCACAATCATGTACTTTCACTCTGGTATAGTAAACAGATCTATCATGTGGCACAGCAATTATTGTATGGCAAGTATTTTTGAAGGGAAAAAAAAGATAGAATTATGCTTTATATACAAATGCAAGGCGATCTGTTTCGGATAGGTTTTGCTCTACGTGAAATGTCTGTGCATTTAAATCTCCATACTATCAGCAAAACGACAGCAATGACAACAAAAGGATGATTAGGCTCCTCATAACAATTGCTGTTTCTATAATCTGAACTGAACAGTAAAGGTGATAGTATTGGTGACATATGTAGAATGTGAAATAACTGGAGACAGTATAAAAGGATATTATGTAACTATTGATATTGCATAATATTCAGAAAAATGGACTGCCTTAATTCTGTAACGAAGCAGATTTATTTGGCTGAAAGTTTGACTTTTCTCTGCATATTTCCACATGCAAATTGCTATTGCTACAATTTTCAAGGTAACTGCAGTCCCCAAAGGGGCAACAAAAAATCAGTCATACATGTATCCTAAGATTTAATTTTAATCTAGTTATCTAAATGCAAAGATGTTCAAGATTAACATGATTGTTTTGGTTTAGAAATATCAGGACTACAATATTATTGGGTAGAATTATAGCACAAAAGACTGGAAATGAGAAAACCCTTTTTTTAAAGTATACACCTGATTGCAGCAAGGGTTACTGCAACGAAGCAATGGTGTAATTTGTCATGCTTCTCAGAGTATCACTGGCCCATTATTAATGTGGCCTCTCCTTTTCATGTCAGTTATTGGTTTCTGACAACGACTACACATTTGTCTTGTTAAGGCATTGTTAATAATGTAAGGCAGGGATTGGAATTTGGTTTCCTCTTTAGTTGTTTTCCTACCTAACGATTGTCAGTAGCTCATTAATTATTTCTACAACTTGGTAACACAGTCACATGTAAGTCCAATGGCGTAAGTTGCATCGTTGCATTAATTATTTTGGCTTAATGATGCAATTTATTTTATTTAAGTAATGTTGGAGACCAGCTTGTAACTAATTCGACAACACACCTGTTTTACTGTTTCATTATGTCCACTTTGTGGAGATCCAAAAAAAATAGTTCAGAATACTGAGCTATGATCTAGAAAATTAATACACGGCTACTATTTCAAAAATGAATTATAAAGTGTCATCATGTTAAAAGCAAAAAGCTTCTGCTGCCTCAAACGCAAGAAGAAGAAAAGCAAAAAGGATTAAGTAACCCTACAAATTCCATTAACCTTGCAATAATAGTTTTAGAAGCTGCTTTTATAATTTGAAATAGAAAGCAGCACTCGTGTCAATTATTTCATATCCAGCTGTTTTAAGGATTTCTCATCTTTTGAAGTAATTCACAGCAGTTGCTTAAAAAGTCAATTGAAAAGAAATGTTTTTCCCATTCTGTAAGTAGTTTTCCTGTGTTTATTGGAATTAATTGGATATTTTCAGACTAATATCGACAGTCTAAAGTCATGATCCAAACCAAAGATCTACCAAACCAAGAGCACTATAATGGATGATTTTTAGTGAAACTGAACAGTGGTTGATGCAACTAAGTTTTGTAATGACAAAGGTTAACATTACCTTATTCCATAATGGATTTCAATATTAGTGTGTTGAGATGTATTTATATTTCACTTTCATTCACAAACTTCTGGAATACTGAAATTAGTTTTAGAAAATATGCAATAAGCTTTGCTTCTAGTTGGATTGCTCTGAAATTTCCTTTGAACTGGATGCTGTCAACCAGACCCAGACGATTGTGACCCTGTTGTCAACAGTTACCAGTGAAAATGTGTCCCTGTTTTATATTTGTTTCTAAAACATCTCACTAAATGATGGACGTTTTCAATAAAATTTCATGAAAATTGGGTTTTCTTTCACCAGTAGCTTTTGTAAAGTACGAAAATGGGGAAAAGGGCTCTTGAAGCAGTTTAGTTTTGGTTTATGTAATTTATTATTGTCACAGGTACCAAGACACAGTGAAAAGCTTCTGATTGCGTTTCATCCAGTCATAGAGGACAATCAAGCTGTCATGGACAGTGTACATATAAAGGGTATATCATTTAGTGCATGAATATAACATTGACGTCTGATTAAAGATAGCTCAAAGGTCTCCAATTAAATAGATAGGAGGCCAGCACCATAATCTAGCTGATGCGAGGACGGTTCAGTTGCCTGATAACAGTTGGGAAGAAACTGTTCTTTAATCTGGTGGTATACATTTTCAAACTTCTGTACCTCTTGCCTGATGGGAGAAGGAGTGGTCTTTAATGATGCTGACGGCCTAAGGTGGTGACAAAACTCACCAGGAGGGCGAGAGTATGTGATCAAAATCATTTAATTTTGATAAATGTAAAATCATTCAAATTGTATTCAATTTTTCGAGTTAGTGGGGGGTCAACAATATTTGCCATTTAATGCACTTGTATTGATAGTCAGCTCCTTTCATCATATTTTTCATGGTCATTTAAGAGTCAAAACAAGACATCCTGCTCAACAAAGGGCAGCGCAGCGGTAGAGTTGCTGCCTTACAGCTCCAGAAACCCGGGTTCGATCCTGACTACACGTGTTATCTGTATGTTCTCCTGGAACCACGTGGGTTTTCTCCAGGAGCTCCGGTTTCCACCAACTTCCAAAAACATATAGGTTTGTAGGTTAATTGGCTTTGTTAAGAATTGTAAATTGTTCCTAGTGTGAAGTGATCAGATAGGTAGATCCTTGGTTGGCATGGACTTGGTGGGCCGAAGGGCCTGTTTCCGCACTGTATCTCTAAACTAAACCAAACTGCAAAATTCTCATTGATGCACTTTAAACAAAGTGTTCATAAGAATATGTAATTCAATGTTAAAGTAATGTATAGAAGGTAGAATAAAGAAAATAAATGAACAGTTAAGAGAAATATGGCAAAGAATCACAAAATATTTTGTAGCTTCCCAACAATTGAAATAAAGTGATTAGTCTCCTCACTTGTAAAAAATAAATTTTGAATGTTATTGCTTGGCAATAATTAAAAATTACCGTGTTGCTAAAATAATTTATTTATCCTTATATGTGCCAGCTAAGGCACCTCTCAGCATTGTTGATGGGCATGGAGGCATAAAATCCAGAGAATTGCACAACGCAAAAACAGGCCCTTCAGCCCACCATGTCCAGACTGATTCTTTTGCCCATCTACACAAATTCCATTTGCCCATAATGGGATCATATGCCTTGCCTGTTTAAATGTCTGTCTAAATGCCTCTTAAACATGATAATTCCATCTAATTTCATCGCCACCTCTGGCAACCTGTTCCAGATCTCAATCATTCAATGCTAAATAAAAAATCAGCTCCTCAGATCTCACTTAAAACTCAGGATAAATCTCCACACTTTGCCAGTGATTGTACATGAACACTAACTCTCTCGTGGATGTGCTGTTGCAGTAAAAGGTATAAGTAGGGCGACTCGCATACGGCAAAATGATCTTCTAAGTTAACCGAACATGTTGACATCATATCATATCATATCATATATATACAGCGCGGAAACAGGCCTTTTCGGCCCACCAAGTCCGCGCCGCCCAGCGATCCCCGTACATTAACACTATCCTACACCCACTAGGGACAATTTTTACATTTACCCAGCCAATTAACCTACAAACCTGTACGTCTTTGGAGTGTGGGAGGAAACCGAAGATCTCGGAGAAAACCCACGCAGGTCACGGGGAGAACGTACAAACTCCTTACAGTGCAGCACCCGTAGTCAGGATCGAACCTGAGTCTCCGGCGCTGCATTCGCTGTAAAGCAGCAACTCTACCGCTGCGCTACCGTGCCGCCCAGAAATTGTCCAATTTAATCAGTGCTTGACATTATAGATTTTGTTTTAACTCAAAGTTCTGCTTGATAATATCTCGGGCACCTGAGAATGTAACCTGGTGTTTCCTTTTCTTAGAAAATAATCTTTTACATCTATTTGGTGAATCATGAAGCTGAAACGCTGCCACATTTCTGCAACAAATTATTTTACATCCACCTTGCTCAAACTTTGCCACCAGTTCCAGATGTTAGATTTCAAATTGACCTGTGAAGCATATGATCAACATAGAAAATATGCAGTCATAAGGCATAGTAGAATTAGTCCATTCGGCCCATCAAGTCTACTCCACCATTCAATCATGGCTGATCCATCTCTCCCTCCTAACCCCATTCTCCTGCTTTCTCCCCATACACTCTGACACCTGTACTAATCAAGAATCTTAAAAATATCCACTGACGGCCTCCACAGCCTTCTGCGGCAAAGAATTCCACAGATTTGCCACTCTCTGACTAAAGAAATTTCTCCTCATCTCCCATAAAAAAACGTTTTTATTCCGAGGCTATCACCTCTAGTCCTAGATTCTCCCACTACTGGAAACATCCTCTCCACATCCACTCTATCTATCCAAGCCTTTCACCTTTCTGCCAGTTTCAATGAGGTCCCCCCTCATTCTTCTAAACTCCAACAAGTACAAGCCCAGTGCTGACAAATGCTCATCACAAGTTAACGTATTCATACCTGGGATCATTCTTGTAAACTTCCTCTGGACCCTCTACAGAGCCAGCACATCATTGCTCTGATGTTATGATGGCATTATTAAGTATGTTGAACAAAATAATACAATAATGCAATTTAAATTTATCTTGCAGGTTCACAACCCTATAATTTATAGAGAAGACTATAATTTAGTAGAAGATTTTATACTAATGTATAAAATCAAATCAGTTACAATGTTCAAACAGAGATAAGTTCATTTCTGCTGTCTGGTAAAGGGAATATTAACATTGGCTAGAAAATTTGTTATAATCTTAAATGAATGGGTGAAGTAACTCATAATTTTTAAAGCATCCTCTACAGACAAAAAAATGCATGGATATCTGGAAACTTCATTTACCATTATGTATCTTAACACATCCAATTTCCCTTGTGAATGTTCTTAAGGTATTTCCACATCCTCTCAGAAATGCCTGCCAGACTTTAACAATTCATTGGCCTCTTGAAGCTAAGTTACATTGAAAACTGCAAGAGTTATAAATAACCCTGATTAAAACATCTAAAGAGAAAGATCTATAGATTCCACACTGTAAAAGAAAAATCTTCCACCTGGTCTTGTTGCAAGCTAGGGGATGGACAAAGTTACTTTGAACAATATTGAAAAATGCAAGTTCTGGCCTAAGCCACTTGATAAATGCCACATGCTCCTAATTTTTGCTTTTGACAAGATGTTTAGCTGAGTTAATTTAGACTTTAGAGAAACAGCATGGAAACAGTCCCTTCAGCCCACTGAGTTTGCACTAACTCCACACACTAACACTATCCTATACATCAAGGACAATTTTACAACTTACCCAACCAATTAACCTACAAACCTGTACGTCTTTGGAGTGTGGGAGGAAACCGGAGTAACTGAAGAAAACCCACGCAGTCACAGGGAGAACATACAAATTCTTAACAGATAGCACCCATAGTCAGGATCGAACCTGTGTCTCTGGCACTGTAAGACAGCAACTCTATCACTGTGCCACCCAACATAAGACTTTTTTTACACAGTTATCGAAACACTCACCTAAAACAACAACAAAAATCAGTCCCCAATGACTCCTCTCCTTCCCTCAAGTTCCAGCTATAGGCTAATCAGGTCTAGTGCCAATCTCCCAAGCACAGAAGCTGCATATCTACACCTGCAAAACCATGAAATACCCGAGACTTTGAGAAACAAGCAACTGAAAATGCTGGAATCTCGAGCAAAGCACAAAGTGCTGGAGTAAGTCAGCGGGTCAGACAGCATCTCTGGAGGACATGTATTGGGGCATTTTGGGTTGGGGCGCTTCTTCAGAGGCTTTGAGCTTTATTATGTTCGAGCCACTTATTTCAAAATCTTTTAAAGTCCATCCTGCAGTCAACAGAATATTAATCAGTAATAAACCAAAGGAAATCAACACAGTAACCTGGATGAGTAAATGCAGTGCACTAGTGGTGAAGGGAATCAATGCTTGATGGATGGGGTGCCAGTCAAGCAGGCTACATTTTCCTGGATGGTGTTCAACATGTGAAGCATTGTTACAGCTCCATTCATCCAGGCAATGGGACAGTATTCCATCACACTTCCAAAGATCTGCAGTTTAAACAGATCCCCATTATTTACAACTCTGGTAACAGTCAACATTTTAGTACATTTCATTAGTTAGAATCAGAAAACAAGGCACAAATACCAATATAGAAAGAAAAACAAAAAGTTCAAGAAATAAGACCATCTCCGCTTTAAAAATACCCAATGTCCTGGCCTCCATTGCCGTCTGTGGCAATGAATTCCACAGATTCACCACCCTCTGGCTAAAGAAAGTCCTCCACATCGCCATTCTAAAGCAATGTCCTTTTATTCTGAGGCTGTGCCCTCTGGTTCTACTTTTTCATTACTGTAAAATGTAATTACAGATTCATAGAAACAACACGAGAATCTTGAAATTTATAAATTTATTTTATTTTATGCATTATTTCTTTCAAATACATAAAAGTATATAAAAATGCTATAAACATGGTTAAGACAAATCTTAACATAATTTGATTTTAAGCTTCTAGGAGGTAGAGCCAAGACTATCCATTATACAGATAAAACAGTTAATTAAAAACAAATGAGGTGTTCTCAGATGATGATTCCGTTTTCAAAGATGCATTTCATTTTGCTCTGACCGATAAAGAGAATTTGATTCATTTTATAAAAAGGATTTAACCTCCAAACAGTACATCTTAACCTTTATGGGGTTTACTGTGCATATTGTAATTGTAATTAATTTATTAGCCAAGTATGTCAAAACATACAAAGAATTTGATTTGCCAAATGCAGCCAGCAGTGATTTCTAAACTACATTCATAAAAGTAAAAAATATGATTTTAGTCTACAATAAATACGTCTCCGATCTGTGAGTTTTCATGCAACAAATTATTGGATTAAATCCGTAACATCGTTAGCAAGACTCTGTTCTGAGTTTTCAGTTCAGTAAATACTCAGAGGTGTCACTTAAAGGTCACTTCCCATTCAACTATAATAAAGATACAAGTACATTTAAGTCTTCCCCCCCACCCCAAAAATAATGTTATATTTAATGGCACTGTCAGTGCATTTTGTTTTGAGGCTAAGATACATGATATTTCTTAAAGGGAAGGAAAGTCTGGGTAGAAGCGATTTAAAAAATTGCAAAATGGTGAGAATATGAAAAAATAAGTTGGTTCAGGCCCTTCAGCCCACAATGTCTATGCTAAACATGATATCAGGTTAAACTAATCTCCTCGGCCCTCACATGATCCATGTGCCTTAAATGCCACCATTATATCTGCATCCATCGTCATGTGTTCCAGGCACCCTGTAAAACTCCGTAAAACACTTGCCTTGCACATCTCCTTTAAATTTTGGCCCTCTCACCTTAAGGCTGTGCCCTCTATGACATTTCCATTCTGAAAAATAGGTTCTGCCTGCCTGCTCTATCCAAGCTTCTCACAATTTTATATACTTCTATCAGGTCTCCCCTGAGCTTCCTTTCTTGTCATTCACACTGAGCTGCCCTGAATACTTCCTCAAGAGGGATTTCCAATGTAAGTAAGAAAAATCAAGCCTCAACTTCAGAATTAGATGAATTAGTCAGAATTAAGTTATGAATTACGCAGTAGGACCCCAGGATATCATGCAGTTCAATAATACTCTGCATTGCTAGGGAGTCAAAGAATTTTGTGGGACTTCCATTCCTTTCAAGTCAAGCGCCCAGCAATCCTGCACCCCTTCATTTTCTGTGGAACAGCTGCTGGACGCAAAAAGGGCATTCTCAGTCAATAAAACTACCTTTGTACTCATTGTTGTGTAGTGACAGGTACTTCAACTCTGTTGCTTTCTGGAGAACAGCAGAACTGGTCCAAAATGCAGTAAAAGCTCAGTTATCTGACACATGCAAGAGTTGACTGGTGCAGCTCCTTCTCCAGCCCCAGCACTGGTCTGCGGTCACCCATTCCAGATTAAAACAGTGAACAACAAACGTTTGTTGTACTTGCATTGGATGAAGTTTGGGAATTGAAAGGCCTTGATGGAGGGGATGTGAAGAGGATGTTTCCAATAGGGAGAGGGTCTAGGACCAGAGGGCACAGCCTCAGAATAAAAGGAGATACCTTTCGAATGGAGATGAGGAGGATTCCACTCCTATGTTCTAAAATCCTGTGAAGATTCAATAGAATGATTCCTCATATGACTGCATTGCATTACAAGCAAAGATTGAGCAGGTTGGGCCTATACTCTTTCAGAAGAATTAAAGTGATCCTATTGTCCCTTTTCGATTCCCACGGAGCTTGCTAAGGTAGAGTACCCCCATATGTAGTCAAGATCTGGTGGCTGTCATTTTAGAATGAAGGATCAATTATGTAAGATGCAACTGAGAAATAATTTCTTCTTTCATTCTTTGGAATTTTCTACCCCAAACCATTGAACATATTCAGGCAGAGTTGGAATCCAGACGGGAATTATAGGAACAGAATTTTTTTTGGCCGAGATAAGATCAGCCTTGAACTTGTTGAATGACAAGGAGCCAAACTAGGAAAAGATTGTAGGGATATGGGTCAAATCCAGGAAAATGGGACTAGCTTAGATGGGACGCCTTGGTCAGAATGGATAAGTTCGGCCGAAGGGCCTGTTTCCGTGCTCTATGACTATTTCACAAAATATCATGGAATATAATGGATGAACTGCAGCCTGACCTAAAGAACCAGCATTTGCCAAATAAAAGCATGATGGAAAAACTACAGGATCTGAAGTTACATTCTTTGAGTTTATTATCCCATTCATTTGTTCCACAGCACAAACATTGCTGAGTTATCCAAAAAAAACCACCTTTAGAAGAGGCAGAGAACTGGAAATTAGCTCTGGCAGCTTCACACAAAAGGGCAGGCGAAAATTATGTTGCGCAAAAGTAAGATCATTGAAGATTATTGATGGTGGACTCATCAAAAACCACATCGAGCCAAATTCCAAAAAACACTGCTATACTTCTAATCTATAAACCAAGCACCAGGAAGATGATCAAGGACTTTGTCAGTGTATAGCAACCTTATTTTAAAAACAACAAATATTTTTCAAATATTCAAAGGGTTAAAAAAATTATATATATATACATTGTGCAATAAGTATTGATATCTTGCCCCGATTAAGTATGTTTTAAGGTACAGAAATGAAGTCAAGATTTGTACAGGGCCATTTAAAATGTAAATATCGATTGCAACCTAATTTCTACTCTAAATGTTTCCGTCTGACAAATTTCCCATATTAAGTTTGGAGCTGTGGAACTATTTACCGCATACCCCTCAATTCAACACGGGTGCCTTCTACAGGCTCAGTAATGGAATATTCTCAGTTATGTCAAACAGATAATGAACACAATTTCATGCAAAATTCATATGTCTTCTCTTTTTCAAGCAATTTCCCATCGCGTCATCAGCTTCTGCGGCAAAGTTTACACCAACTGGTGAAATGATGTTCAACAATGCGTTATTGGTTGCACGACCAAACAATGCTAAAAGTAGTGCTACCCCATAGCCTGTAGCCCGAGCTCCCTGGTGAAGAAAATATAACCATTAGTTTCTCTGCACCTATGCTTTTTCCTGTATCCTCAAAATGTAACAATGGAACATTTCACACACACCCATTAGCAAATCCAGTACAAGGAACAAAAAAATTCAGTCCCTTGCAGTTACGAAAAGGGGAAGTACAACGAGATCTGGGTGTCCGAGTTCATCAGTCACTGAAAGTAAGCAAACAGGTTCAGCGGGCAGTGAAGAAAGCTAATGGAATGTTGGCCTTCATAACAAGAGGAATTGAGTATATGAGCAATTGCAGTTGTACAGGGCCCTAGTGAGACCACACCCAGAGTATTGTGTGCAGTTTTGGTCTCCAAATTTGAGAAAGGACATTCTTACTATTGAGGGTGTGCAGTGTAGATTTGCGAGGTTAATTCCCGGAATGGCAGGACTGGCGTATGTTGAAAGACTGGAGCGACTGAGCTGGTATACTCTGGAATTTAGAAGGATGAGAGGGGATCGTATTGAAACATATAAGATTATTAAGGGATTGGACATGCTAGAGGCAGGAAACATGTTCCCGCTGTTGGGGGAGTCCCGAACCAGGGGCCACAGTTTAAGAATAAGGGGTAGGCCATTTAGAACGGAGATGAGGAAAAACTGTTTCACTCATAGTTGTGAAGCTGTGGAACTCTCTACCTCAGAAGGCAGTGGAGGCCAATTCCCTGGATGCTTTCAAGAGTAAGTTAGATAGAGCTCTTAATGATAGCAGAGTCAAGGGATACGGGGAAAAGGCAGGAATTGGGTACTGATTGTGGATGATCAGCCATGATCAGGGCGAAGGGCCGAACGGCCTACTCCTGCACCTATTGTCTATAAAAAAATCCATTGTTTAAAATGATTGTAAAGTTTTAAAACAAGCTAGTACCTGAATTGGATTGAAAGAAACAGCATGGAGACAGGCTCACTGAGTCCACGCTGATTCTAATTCTATGTTTTCCAACTTCCGCATATACTTCCTGCACACACTAGGGGCAATTCATGGGGGGCAATTTACAGAGGCCAATTAACCCACAATCACACACATCTTTTGGGTTTTGGCGGAAACTGGAGAACTCAAATGGTCACAGAAAGTGCAAACTTCACACAGACAGCACCCGAGGTCAGGATTGAAGTTGGGTCTCTGGTGCTGTGAGGCAGTAGTTCTACCAACTGCACCACTGTGCCGTCCTGTGATTCAATATGGTGCTGCAGTCTTGTAACCCAAGATAATCAGGATTTTGAAAGAGCAAATAAAAGGATGATGGAAAAATTACAGGATCTGAAGTTACATTCTTTGAGTTTATTATCCCATTCAATTGTTCCACAGGACAAAGATTGCCGAGTTATCCAAAAAATCCACCTTTAGAAGAGGCAGAGAACTGGATATTAGCTCTGGCAGCTTCACACACAAAGGCAGCCGAAAATGATGTTGCACAAAAGTAAGATCAGTGAAGATTATTGATGATGGACTCATTGAAAACCACATCGAGCCAAATTCCAAAAACCACTGCTATACTTCTAATCTATAAACCAAGCACCACGAAGATGAGCAAGGACTTTGTCAGTGTATAGCAACCTTATTTAAAAAAACAAATATTTTTCAAATATTCAATGGGGTGTTAAATTAATTATATATATATTGTGTATATATTGTTAAAAGAATTATATATACATATATACATTGTGTATATATAATTATTAATATAAGTATTAATATCTTTCTCCAATTAAGTATGTTTCAAGGTACAGAAATGAAGTCAAGATTTGTACAGGGTCATTTAAAATGTAAATATCGATTGCAATCTAATTTCTACTCTAAATCTTTCCGTCTGACAAATGCCTATATTAAGTTTGGAGCTGTGGACTATAACACTGAATTATCAGCACTGGTAAACATACCAAAGTAAAAAATAATTTTCAAAGTGACTTCACATTGCTACAGTTCAACTTGTGCCAAGATGGTAGATAACTTATATTCAGCAGCCTGGTGCTCCATTCCTCCCAATTACCCATCCACCCTAAATTTGCCCACACTTAATGCGGGATGCCCCAAACCCTCTTCTACTGAGTGCTCCCACAGTCACTTTGGTGTCCTAGGCCATCCATGCTTTTTCAGACTCTAGCATCATTAACCATCCTCTCACTGCACTAATGTGAAACATAATACACAAAAGCAGAATAGGGAAATGAATGCAAACATTGGAGAACAGAAAATAAACACAATTCAAGTTGCAGGATGAAAAGAAGCAACTGGGAACCCAAATTTCGACTCCATTAAATCACTAAAATAATTGACCAGAACCTGCTGTTTTTTAATGTATGGATTAAAATGGATTGGTTTACCATGCCAATAACATATATCCAGAGGGAACGAACTCCAAGGTTAACTGCATGCATGCATAATCCATTAAATTCAACCACTCCATTGTGATAAACTTTTACAGAAAACTTTACTTACAGAGTGAACTGGAGAAGCCATGTCAATATGCACCCATACTCCTGGCCAATCGAAGCCAATATGTGCTTCAATGAACAAGCCTGCACAGGAACTTGCAGCATTGGCCCGATCCTACAATGAAACAACATTACATTGGTTTCTTTCCAACTACCACAAGGACAACTGGTAAATGAGTATTTGTTTGCAAGCTATTAACACATTTAAAATTTAGTCATACTGCACTGAAACAGACCCTTCAGTCCACCGAGTCCACGCCAACCGTTTTGATTATAGTAAGTTTTGTCTGTTTGAGTTAACTTCCTAGCAGATCTGGATATGCAGTACAAGGCTGCCACAAATTGGCAAACCCATTCAGAGATACGGAAAAGGATGCACTACCAGAGAGGAGGCAGTGGTATGTTGAGAGATGTTGGTGTCACAAAGAAAACATTGTGATCTTGGTTCATGCCAACCAAGATGCCCATCTAGGCTGGTCACATGTGCCCGCATTTGGTCCATTTCCTTCTAAACCTTTCCTGTCCATACACCTGTCTATAAAAAAACCAAAACTGTAGCTAATGTGATCCAATCATCATCACTATGACCACATATTAACCATTTATTTTTAAATTGTTCCATGGCGAATGAAATTTAATGTTCTGGGGCTGGCTTAGAGGTGGCAGCTGACACAAGGAATCAGCAGAAGTTTAAAGACAGTGTGTATTAAACATATCTACCCCTTCAACAATCTGAAGAGATTAAATTAAAGTTTAGTCTTGTCAATTACTCAGAGGAATTAAAAAATCTGAATGGAAGAACCAAGACCGTTTGCACTTCCCAACAGGGAAACACGCTTATTAAATATTGTTGGTGTACCATTAACTTACAGACACAAAATTTTTCATGTCTGCCACAGCTGAAGTAAATTCACTGAAATGGAGTTCTGGACAATAAACCATTGGGTAAACAAGATCTCCACTGTTCTGTCCGGCTTTGACACAGGCTCGTTCCCATTCTTCATTATTGGTGAGCAATCCAGCATGGTACTTTCCAGCAACAACACCCTAGTTAAAGAAGTGCAAAAAATCATACAAATGCCTGACATTAAATTACAGCAGATAATCTATTATGTGAGAAATAAGCGCTGCACAGTGGAACAGCTGGTATAGTTGCTGCCTCACAGCACCAGAGACCTGGGTTTGATCCTGACAATGGGTCCTGTCTGTCTGTGTGGAATTTGCATGTTCTCCCTGTGACTGCATAGGTTTTCACTGGGTGCTCCAAATTTCTCCCACATTCCAAAGATGTGCAGGTTTGTAGGTTAATTGGCTTCTGTAAATTGCCCCCAATGTGAAACTGGGATAACATAGAACTAATGTATGGGTGATCGATGATCTGCGTGGGCTTGGTGGGGCGAAGGGCCAGTTTCCACGCCGCATCTCTAAACTAAATCTAACACTACCATAAAAAGTAGGTCCTTAAACTTTGCTACGCAAATCAGGATCTGAAAGGAGCACATTGAACTAGTGAAAAGGAATTATTTGTCCTCCAGCTACAGATGTATTTGTTTGCACATAATAGGAACAGCAAGTGCACAGAGAGGCATAGCAATGTGATGAGAGCACTGGTAGAATGTTCACAAGCAGTCAGGTGAGTACTGCTGGAAATACTCCATGTTAAGATTGCATCACCAGTGGCCAACACCAGTGCATGATTGGGGAAGGGATTTTGCTTGTTTAGGCAAGCACATTGAAATGTGATAAAAGGATTGCCATGGGAGATAAGGATAAAAGAACAACAATTGCAGACAAGCTCATGGCATTTTTACGTCTGACCTTATATTTGACAGATAGGTTTGAAGAATAACCATTTTTCACACTATTATGCAACAGTAAAATGTGACACATTTTATGAATAAAGATTAGTGGCCAAAACTCCATTATCCATAAAGTTAGTTTTTAGTTTTGTTTAGAGATAGAGTGGGGACAGGCCCTTCGGCCCACCGTTTGTCTGCGCCGACCAGCAATCCCTGTACCCTAGCACTATCTTATACGCTAGGGACAATTTACAATTTTTACCAAAGCCAAATCAACTTATATATCTGTACGTCTTTGGAGGGGAGGAAGGTAATTTAATAGGCAAACAATCTGTTTCCATGTGGGCAGTCATTGGAAATCAACTGTTTACAGTAAAATAGCAATGTTAGTTGAGATGATGTAAATTAAGAGCAGGATCAGAATGCAGAAGGATCAGAACGGTTACTAACCTGAGCTCCAGTTAAAGTAGCAATATCTAAGATGATATCTGCTTTGAGATCTTTACAAGCATAGCACACACCATCAGCCAAAACCAGACGACCATCTGCATCTGTATTATTGATCTCAACAGTCCTAATGAATAAATATGCTTATGTAAGTAAAAACTATGAACAATAAAATGGTCGGTCTGTTAATGTAATATAACCCACCCAGTGTTGAAATTTATCTGAAAATACTGGTAACAATTAGTACGGGTGTCAGGGGTTATGGGGAGAAGACAGGAGAATGGGGTTGAGAGGGAAAGATATATCAGCCATGATTGAATGGCAGAGGAGACGTGATCGTCCGAATGTCCTAATTCTGCTCCTATAACTTGATAAATAAGCTTTTATAATTGCTAATATCAGAGAATGTTATCCAGGCTGATCATATCACCTAAGTATTAACAAGGAACATTATAGTCAACATCCTAATCTCTGCTAAAATGAGCTCGGAGAACAAAACGCATCTACATAACTCATAAAGTTATAAGTTGTTCTGTACTTTGCTCACACATTCATGAACGAGATGAGCCATACTGGAAAATCAAGAAATTGGGAGACCAAAGATTCCGCACCAGTCATCCACTAACCATGATCCTGATCTCGGGTGCTGTCGGTGTGGAGTTTGCTCGTTCTCCGTGACCGGCGTGGGTTTCCTCCGGGTGCTTCAGTTTCCTCCTACATCCGAAAGATGTGGGTTTGACGGATAACTGGCCTCTGTAAATTGCTCCTAGTGTGTAGGATGTGGATGAGAAAGTAGGATAACAGAGAGCTGGTGTGAACCGGTGATCAATGGTCAGTGTGGACTCGATGGGTCGAAGTGCCTGTTTCCATGCTGTATTTCTAAACTAATCTAAAAAAACTCACTTTCCAGAATATAATCGGTGAATGTCATCGGGTCTTGTAGCTTTGGCTCCGACTGCATTCTCAGCCAGACAGAATAATGCATGCAAGTTTTCTTTAAAACCCTGGTTAAAAGAAAACAAAACTGTTGGAGCAGCACCCTTGAGCATGTGAAAGGTATTAGTATCGGAGTCCAGAACAAGGGGCCACAGTTTAAGAATAAGGGGTAGGCCATTTAGAACGGAGATGAGGAAAAACTTTTTCAGTCAGAGAGTTGTGCATCTGTGGAATTCTCTGCCTCAGAAGGCAGTGGAGGCCAATTCTCTGAATGCATTCAAGAGAGAGCTAGATAGAGCTCTTAAGGATAGCGGAGTCAGGGGGTATGGGGAGAAAGCAGGAACTGGGTACTGATTGAGAATGATCAGCCATGATCACATTGAATGGCGGTGTTGGCCCAAAGGGCCGAATGGCCTACTCCTGCACCTATTGTTTATTGTCTATTGTCTATAGTATGAAAAAAGCAATCTACTATAAGGATAAACAAGGTATTCCATTATTACATCCTTTATTACATATTCCAGCATTTGCTCTTCATTGACGTTAAACTAACAGGTTGGTAGTTCCCTTCATTAGCTACCTTTGAATTTACAGAAACAATCGTAGTATGTATAGAACCTCAGAAGCCGCTAACCATGGCATCCATCATTGTATGGCACCTTTCTTAAAAGTATGGGCCCAGTACAACTATGTCCAGCGTTATTCAGCATCAGGAAAGAGCAACAAGGAAAAATATGGAACACGTTTCACAAACAATAATTGATACAATAGAACCCTTCATTTCAGAAAAATTGCTCTGGTGTCCTTCTGCCAGAAGGTATGCCTACCTGTTTCACTGCTGCTCGGAAGGCTCCAAGGACGGCAGCAGCACCTCCACAATCCCTCTTCATCCCTGGCATGTGTGTCTACAAAGTAAGATCAATGCAATTTTTATGTATTTAAAAAGTTCAAAACTCTATTGTGAGTTATAAAGTATAAAATAAAACATAATTTGAATTATGTTACATATCACCATCCAGCAACAACAGAAGTTTCTTTAAAGAAAAACCTGCTGGTTAGAAATTGTTCCCACAATACTTGCGGGATATGAGCCAAATGAGACTAGCTTAGATGGGACATCTTGGTCGGCATGAATGAGTTGGGCCGAAGGGCCTGTTTCTATATTGTGCTAAAATCTATCTCCCAAGGAGACTAATATTGTAGTCGAAATAAGGAACAGAGAATGTTCATCAAAATCAATATTGATTAATTCTGGATCATTAGTACTAGAAAGGTTGTTAGCTTTTCAATATGTCAAATGGGGAATCATGACAATTGACTTTCTCACATATTAACCCTTATATTCTGTCCAGCTGATTTGACAGTTGTTAATTAAAGGTTTAATATTTTTGCAGTTATTGGTAAATACAAGACCAAATAAATTCTCAATGTCAGGCTGCATTTGTGGAAAGAAAAACAGAATCAATATATCAGATCAAAGACCTTCATAAAGTTTTGACCCATTTCTCTTTCCACAGATATTTCAATATCTTTTAGTTTTTGACCAAATTTAGATCTGTACTGAAATGTACAGATGTCTGTAAATTCAGGATTCACTCGGGTATTTATACAAATGCAACAAATATGGGCTGAAAATGTGATAATCTGAAATACATTTAAAAACTTGCAGAAAAAAAGCAATCCATGGTATCTGTGCCAGCTGGAAAAGATACCAACCTGGTATCACCTTCCAACACTCGATCCCAATGCCCCTTAATTTTTCACTCCCATGCCAAAGGAAATAGACCTTATTTGGTCTATGGAATCCCCTTGATTAAATTACCTTTCACTCTCACTGATGCAAAAAGTTCAATCACTTTCCTCAGAGCTATTTTTTTGCCAATGATATAGGGAATCAAAATATATTGGATTTTTATCCCACTTGCATTTTAAAAAAAAATAAAATTAAAAGTGAAATATGCTTTGACAATTACAACCGATCCGCTCACTGTAAATTAGGGGTAATGCAACATAAGAAAAGATGAAAACTAACATTGTATCACCTTTGATTTGATGCTGAGACCACCAGTATCATAAACAATACCCATGCCGACCCAGGCTATAGTTTGCGTAGCATCTTCCGGTATATGACTAAGTATTGCAAGAGCAGGAGGATTCATTGCAGCCTTTCCAACTCCATAGATGCCTGTACAGTCAAATAAATACAAATCAAGTGAAGAATATGTATATCCAAAGGCCCAGGATTAAGATCCCCAGTAAATTCTGCAGTCCAGACTTCATCTGCATGAAAATATTGCACAATTTTACTAAATATTCAATGGAACCAAAAGCAAGATTGAAAACTGAAACCCATCTGGGTGAATTCTGAATTTCACCAAAATAATTAAATCCCAAACTTTGAAAAAGGCCAGTGAATGCTCTGTAAATTATATTTCATCAAAAAGAACATTGATATGAAAGAAAATTCACTAGAATAGGAATCTGCTGTTATGGGCCTGTTTCCACACTGTATCGCTAAAGTCGCTGAGGTACCAGAAGACCAGTCCTGCAATTAATCATATCTGGCTCTGCAATGTTAACATTCCACTATTAATATTATCATAATTTTTATCTTTTAAAAACACTATTAACTCTATTATGGATATTACCTCCAAATCCCTTGCGATTAAGTTCCTCCCCACGGATAATGGTGGGAATAATGCCCAGTTCAGATCCAACAAGGTTGATTTCCTAGTAGCAAGGAAAAATAAAATCTTACATGAATATCTCTCGGGAAAAGAAGGTTTTAATCTGTGAAGTTATACAGGCTATTGAGGTGATTCTAGCAATAAGTAAAATCAAAACAGTGTGTTAGAAGACCAACACCCATTCTCCAGGGACCAATGTGATAACATTTTAACTCCTCAATGTATTCATTATTCACGAGAACTAAAACTAATCATGCTCCTTGTTGCAATAGAAATAAACACCACCTTTGAGGTAAACGTGGAGGGTACCATTTCTCTGTCATTTTGAGCATTTCAAAGACTGTTATGAGCGTAGGACTTGAAATTTATCTGAAAATACTGGTAACAATTAGTACGGGTGTCAGGGGTTATGGGGAGATGCAGTGGGATGCAGATTACACCGTGTTGTAGAAGGTCCGTAGGAGTGCAGGGGGCACTCATAAGGACCTTCTACAACACAGTGGTGGCATCAGCCATTTTCTATGGAGTGGTCTGCTGGAGCAGCAGCATCTCAGCGGCGGAGGGGAAGAGACTTGACAAGCTGGTCAGGAAGGCCAGCTCTGTCCTGGGTTGCCCCCTCGACTCAGTGCAGGGGGTGGGAGAGAGGAGGATGATGGCAAAGTTAACATCGCTGCTGAACAACGACTCCCACCCCATGCAGGACACTGTCACTGCACTGAGTAGCTCCTTCAGTGACAGACTCCTTCACCCCAAGTGCATGAAGGAGAGATATAGGAGGTCCTTCCCGCTGCTGTGAGACTGCACAACCAGCACTGCTCCCAACAGACGAGTCAACAATAACAGTTAAGGAATACACAGTAAACTGATGACAATTTATCCTTGTCTTTACTTTTTATTTATAATGAATGATCTCTTGCTATCCACTTTGCTGCTGTAACATTGTAAATTTCCCCGGTGTGGGATGAATAAAGGAATATTTTATTATTAAGCAGGCGGAAAAGTTTCCAATGCAGAAACTACTAAAAATATTTACTACATGCGAGTAAGGTGAAACGTATCACAAATTATCTAACATAATCCTTCACTGTACCTCTACATTTTTACAACATCATTGATTACTATTATACATAAAAGAAATGAGTATGACATACAACCACTTGAGCTTACTCTGCCATTCAACAATAACCTGCCACATCCCGATTCCCTTGATGTTGAAAAATCTATCAGCATCCGAACTTCCAGTTCACCCACGAAAAGCGTTCCGAAGCCTCAAAATCTTCCAAATGAAACATATTCTCCTTTGCTTTATTTAAAGTGTACACAGTACTCTCATCATAAGCAGGATTCACTTGCACCCCAAACTTGCGTCCAAGTCACCCGCTACCACTGATTCAGACCATCCAGCTTCATTGAATCTTTGTCCATTACTAAGGAATTCTGATCATCGTGATGCATGCCATATTTCACAGTAGTTTTTTTGCCTCAAAATGAAATGGTTAGCTTCAAATCCTGTTCTTAAACTAAATCAGAGCTAGCATGACGATGCCATACTGGGGGAATACTACACTCTCAGTAGCAGCTTTTTAGTGCTTAAATAGAGACTTTCTCAGATGTATGTAGAAAATTAAAACCACTTATTCTCCCAATATCCTGGTCAATATTTATTTCTAAACCATGGGGATATAGGTTATATAGGTATATAAATAGAGAAAAGAGTAGAGGAGGGGAGCCTATTTAGGGTAAAAATGGGAACTTGTACATGGATGCTGAGGACAATATTCAGATACTAAAAGATTATTTTGTATTCATCTTCACCAGGGAAGAAGGAGCTGCTGAATTAAAAGTGGAGGAGGAAATTAATGCGACAGGAGATCTATTTTAGAATTGGATTAAAAAAGTGGGATGAATTTAAAGTGATTAAGTCACCAGGACTTGATGGAATCCATTCTAGGATGCTGAGCAGAGTCCCGGAACAAATTGCAGACATTGATCAGAATCATTCAATGCTCTTTGGATGCAGAAGTGATAGCAGAGAACTGAAGATTGCCGAATGTTGCTCCTTTGTTTAAAAGTGGGAAATAAGGAAACATTCAACAACTGTAGACCAGCCATTTTAACCTCTATAATAGAAAAGCTTTAGAAATATTGATTCATGACAAGATTAATAATTATTTGAAGAAAAATAGATTAATTAAGGCAACCTATCACAGATTTGTTAAGGCAAGTTTAACTGATCGGATAAAAAAAATAAAAGGTTAGGAAAAGAGTTGATGAGAGCAATTCAGAGGATGTGGTGCACATGGACTTCCAGAAATCTTTTAGTAGTGCGTTGTATGACAGGTTTATAGAATTTCGGAGATTCATAATCCTTTGCAACTCAAGTTTAAATGACTGCCTCCTCATTTTGTAAATACCCCAACCAATGTAGTAAAAATAGGTACTACATAAATCCAACACCTTGCTTTTCCCCACAGCATTTTAATTTGCTCCTGATATTTTTAATCCAATAAAATAAATATACATTCTGAATATAGCTTTAAATAATCAGATAATTCACAAAGAGAATGTTCAACCACCACACATGCATGGTTGTTCAAGAGCCAAGTATTTATTGTCATATGTTCCAAAATGGAACAATGACTTTCTTACTTGCAGCAGCACATCAATATGCCTGAATCAGCAAATCTTGCAATTCTGACATGCACACTAGATTATCTCTGCATATTCTGCAGTAAGGTTGAATATGGAATAGGTGACAGCAAGACAGGGAAGTGCTCTAGCACTGCCCATCTGAAACTGAATAAAGCTGAAAACTATAGCAAAATGTCTCAGGAACAACTTTATAAAGAGCAGAAAAACTAAATTATTTCACACATCAATACCATATTCTACAGGTGCATAAATCACATTATTGTTTCTATAACCAGTGGAGTTCTGGCAAAATTCACTTTGAGACAAAAATAAAGTAGCTGATTTAATTATTGATACGAAGTATGAAATACAACAAAGTGAATAAGCTGATTCAGTTTATGCTGCTGTCCAAAGAATCGAATGTGCTCACCACAAGGAAGTCATCTGTACTCATCTCACAGCATGGCATATCCACAATCCGAGCTGCTAATCGAATGCCTTCAGCAGCATTTGACAGGCACTATGAGATAAATAATGGTTATGTACTGGAAAACTAACAGGACCATCTAACAGTGTCTCTAACCTAGTGAAATTACTTTCTCAATGTTAAAAACTATTTTCTGCAAAATACAATACAATACAATATACAATACAATATATCTTTATTGTCATTGTACAGGGGTACAACAAGTTGGGAATGCGCCTCCCATACGATGCAATAATTTAATTAGCTAGTTAGTATTAATTGTGTACACTATAACCTTAAAATTACTCAAAACATGTGGCTTTGCAAAGCATTGTCAATTTACAAATACTGAAACTGATCCATTACATTAGTGGGAGGACACACCATCAGTCAATATAGCTGCCAATTTTGTTACAAGCCAAATGCAGCCCCATTGAAGTCCCTGGGCAGCCCCGTCAAACACAATTGGAATTGTCTGAAGAAGGGTCCCGACCCAAAACGTCGCCCATTCCTTCTCTCCTGAGATGCTGCCTGACCCGCTGAGTTACTCCAGCATTTTGTGTCTACCTTCGATTTAAACCAGCATCTGCAGTTTTTTTTCCTATACAATTGGAAGGAACTGGAAGCTGTAAAGAGTTCAGAGAAAATTTACAAGCATGTTGCCAGGACTCAAGGGCTTGAGCTATAGGAAGAGGTTGAGCAGAATAGGACTCTATTCTTTGGAATACAGATGAGGGGTGATCTTATAGAGGTGTACAAAATCATCAGAGGAATAGATTGGGTAGATGCACATAGAGGAATTGAAAAGCAGAGGACATAGGTTTAAGAGGAGAAGGAAAAGATTTAATAGGAACCTGGGGGGTAACCTTTTCCACACAAAGGGTGGTGGGTGTATGAAACGTGCTGCCGAAGGAGGTAGTTGAGGCAGGTACTATTGCAACGTTTAAGAAATATTTAGACAGGTACGTGGATAGGACAAGTTTAGAGGGATTATGGACTAAATGCAAGGAAATGGGACTAGTGTAGATGGGACATGTTGGCCAGTGTGGGTAAGTTGGGCTGAAGGGTCTGTTTCCAGGGTCTGAAGGGACTGTAAGACTCAATGGCTCTATAAATTAGCAACTACATCACTTTGCTTTCTCTTATCATTGTGCCATTACTTACTGCAAGTGTAGATTCACAGAGTGGCTCAGTATTTTTTCCCACCAGAATAAACTCTACAGTAACCGTGTGCTTGTCTTCACGTTCGTCCAATCCAGTGCGTCGAGTGAACAAAGGAAAGGCCCTTGCTAGTGCACATGCTGAGGCAAAGACCTCTGCATATTCACAGACTAACTGAAATAAAAGTTATAACCACAATAAAATGTTAAAACAATCCTTTGGGGAAAATAACGACACATAACCATACACAAATCAGACAAAGAAAATACAGTTTTAGATAATAACTAGACTGAGGTAGACCCGTTGGGTCCAAATCTCTCTTGCGGGCCTCTCCTGGAGCAACCCCACCCCAACTGTCGATCCTGCGGGCCCGGCAACCCTCTCCAACTGACAAAGCCCATTGCAGGGCGGGGAGTCTCCCGGGGCCGTGGGCGGGCGAGGGGAGACAGGGAAGGGGAGAGGGTGCCACTCACCTCGGCCCCATACTGCCAGCGCTGCAGCCAGAGCGTGGACCCAAAGCCTCACCCCCCCCCTCCCCCACTCCCCTCCACCACCCCCACTCCCCCCCCCCTATCAATACTAAAACCCGTGAACGGATAATTTTGTTAAAAGTCTTTCTAGCCCATGGCTCACCACCATTCAATAAAATCATGGGTGATTAGTTTTCTCAGTGCCACTTTCCTGAACTAACCCCATATCCCTTGATTCCATTAATATCTCTTTATGTCTTCTTCCTAGACACCGCCCTGACAGAGTACCATGGAAGCCCAAAGGTGAAATCTCATCTCCACACGGCTGCCTTGTCAGGAAAGCAGTGAGTTCCAGTCACCATCATCCAATCTGCCTACTTAACAGTGGCAATTCTAGATTTTGCACTAAAATGCTCTTTCTGGAAGCTTGCTGTGCAAAAATTGGCCACGCTACAACAGCAATTATGCTAGATGTACTTGGTTCGCTGGAGAACAAGTTGAGACATCAGGAAAGGTTTTATGCAAATGAAAGATTTTACTTCAAAACAACAATCTGAATCAAGTAACTGATGCAGATCTGAAGCAGATGATGGAATCCTGAGTTAAACACAAAATGCTGGAATAACTCAGCTGGCCAGGCAGCATTTGTGGAACCCAAACAGTCACCTATTTATTCTTTCCACAGATGCTGCCTGATCCAGAGTTACTCCAGCACTTTGTGCTTCACTTAACTACCTCTCAGAGGATGGGTATTTTCAAATTGACATTTCTAACAGTACATTAGATGAGAATTATTCCACACAATATTTCTGGGGTAAAAGAATTCATATAAATTATTGAACATATTTTTTGCACAGCTTCCCCTGAACTTTCACATTGCTTTTGAAAATAATGTAATAAAATCAGCAAAAAATCTAGACGGCCCCTCGTATTACTGCAGTTTGGGTAATGGAAATTTGCTCTTACATAATTCACAAATCATTCCCAAAAAATCTTGGATGCTGAATAAAAATTCTCCCTTGCTAAAATGTTAAATTCTCCCATGTTAAAAAAAAGTAAATAAAGACAATTTTTTTTTTCATCTCTCATTTCTTGACACCTGTGGAGATCTTGAGGCGTGTGTTGTGGAAAAGAAATCGGAATAAAGACCGTTTTCTCGGAGTGCAAATGCCCTAACCGCAGGGATCGCCTGTACTGAACTAAAAGCTAATAATTTATAGTAACTGATATTGAACATTAACTTTAATTGACATTCTGTGAGTAAAAATGCAAGCAAAGAACATTCACAAATATGCACATGAACGAGAAGTTAACAAAACACTCACCACAATGCATTGGTTAGTTCTTCCAGACAAGGAATTGCAAATCAGTCGTGTGAGAAAATGAGCTGAAGACGGACTGTTGTGGCGACTGACTTTGGCTGGGAGAGCTGCCACAAAGGCATGCTTCAGCCAAAGAGAGCAAGTATCTACTGGATTTGGATTCAATATTCTTAGTGCAGTCTGCCAGACCTGAATAACAAACAGAATATTATTACAATACTTAGAAACACTGAACTGCAGATGCTCATTTACAAAAGAAAATGCACACATTGCTGGAGTAACTCAGTAGGTCTGACAGCATCTCTAGAGAACATGGATAGGTGTTCCAGCCTGACCCGCTGAGTTACTCCAGCACTGTGTGACATTTTTATTATCACAATGCTTATTTATTCCCACAGAAAAAAAAATTACAATTATACAATTGGCACAAAGATGCTGTGCAGCTGTGTACAGCATCAGGTCATAGCAAGAAATTTGAGATCAACTATGAGCCCACAGTTCCAGTATTATGCCATTATTCACAACAAGGGCAAATTTAACTAAGCTTGTACTAATGGAGTAGAGATCAACTCAAGATGAGAAAGGTCAGAGGATCAGTGTATCGTAGCCTTGCACACAACATTCCATAGTAGGGAGCTAATGTATGCAGGGCTACATGGAATGAAGAATTAGTAAATTTATCTTTGAAACTGGAACTTTACATGAAGACAATCACCAAGAAGTAATTATATAATGACAATTATAACTGTTTTTTTTCCCTACTGTCAATTCTTTTGAGCTTCAGATTATTGAAGTGAGAGGTTGAAGATATCAGCTAAATATGTGGCCAGTTGATTGGCGCACGATTTCAGAACCCATTTATGGACCCCATCATGCCAACCACATTCCTTCATGAAAGCAGATCTGACTTCCACCACTGAGATGTAAGGGATAGAGTCAGCAGCGGATGGCGAAACTGGCCTTGGTGAAACTTTGTTTGCCTGTTCAAAATGGACAAAGGCATTAAGCTAATCCAGTACAGATGCATTGTTGCCACAACGCCCTGATTTTGGATTGCAGCTTGTGAACATATTTAGTCACTGCCAGTTTTATCTCGTAACTGCTTCATTGAATTGAACCTCCATCTTGTTTTGGAAGTCTCTTTTGGAATCTCTGATAATCTTGCGCAGCGCATGAATGGCGTTTTTGTAGTCTGTGACCACCTCTCATGGAAGCCTTGGATCTGCACTTAGCAGAGAATCTTGGAGTAACTCAGCAGGTCAGACAGCATCTGTGGAGGGAATAGAGAACCAAACCCTCCACAGATGCTGCCTGACAACTGAGTTACTGCAGCACTTTGTGTTTTGCTCAAGATTTCAACGTCTACAATTCCTTATAATCCTGTTCATCCGTGGTTTCTGGTTAGAATAGCCCAATTCTTTTTTCAAAACACAGTTGTCAATGCATTTCTTAATGAAACTTGAGGTAACGATTGAGGTAAACTTATTCAAGCTAGATGAAGTGGTCTTGAACATGTTCCATTCCATCTACTCAAAGTAGTCCTTAAGTAGATCTTTGGCCTCCTGAGACAATTAATGCGTTACTCTTTTCATTGGCGGCTCGCATTTTGGTCTCCAATACGCCAGATGAGGCGGCACCAACAGATGATCATGCTGAAGGCCAAAATGACGGCAGTTCAGTTCAGCTTAATGTATTGTCACGTGTATTAGGGTACAGTGAAAAGCTTTTATTGCGTGCTAACCAGCCAGCAGAAAGACAATACATGATTACAATCGAGCCATTAAAAGTGTACAAATACATGATAAAGGAATAACGTTTAGTGCAAGGTAAAGCCAGTAAAGTCTGATTAAAAATCCGAGGGTCCCCAATGAGGTAGACAATAGTTCAGGACTGCTCTCTGGTTGCGGGAGGACGTTTCATTGCGTGATAACAGCTGGGAAGAAACTGTCCCTACAAGGAATGGAGCCATAAGTCTACTTGATTTGTTGTGTAGTCGTAATCAAGAGCTTTAACACCCATGTGGGACAGAGGAAATGCTGATGGTATTTGGGGAGTACGTTCCTGAAATTAGCTGAATTAAATTCTCTGGCATTGATGAACAGGGCATCAAGCTTTGCTGTTTTAAGAATTTACGACTGAGTTTAATTCATCCAGTGCCACGTTGGTATAAGAAAATAACTGCAGATGCTGGTACAAATCGAAGGTATTTATTCACAAAATGCTGGAGTAGCTCAGCAGGTCAGGAGAGAAGGAATGGGTGACGTTTCGGGTCGAGACCCTTCTTCAGACTGATGTCAGGGGGGGCGGGACAAAGGAAGGATATAGGTGGAGACAGGAAGATAGAGGTAGATCTGGGAAGGAGGAGGGGAAGAGAGTGCCACCTTGGTGTTCCCTTGAATGGAAAATAGACCACAGATACAAATATAGAACATAGAAGAGAACACCACAGGAACAGTCTTCATCGGCTCACTATGTCTGTACCAAACATGATGATAAAATTAATCTCAGCTGCCTGCACATGATCCACATCACTCCATATCCAAGTGTCTAGCAAGCCCTTTAAATACCACCTTCCACCATCGGCTTCCACCACCACCCCTGCCAGCGCATTTCAGGCACCCAATATTCTTTGTGTAAACCTACTCGACACATCTCCTTTGAACTTTGCCCCACTCCCCTTAAAGCTATGTCCTCTAGTCATTTTTACCTTGGGAAACAAGTTCTGACTGGCTACTCTATCTATGTCTCTCATAATTTTATAACCCTTTATCAGGTCTCCGCTCAAACTGACGCTCCAGTTTGTCCACTCTCTCTGTATAGCTAACTTTATAATCCAGGCAGCATCCTGGTAAACCTCTATGGCATCTCCAAAATATCCATATCCTTCCTGCAATTGGGTAACCAGAACTAGATAATGCAAACCAAAATTTTAGAAATTTGCAACGTGATTTCCTTACTCATACTCAATGCTCAACCAATGAAGGCAAACAGACCATAGGCCCCATGTACCATTCTATTTACATGTGCTATCACATTTAGGGAGCAATGGACTTGGATGCCAAGATCCCTCTGTACATCAACACTGTTAAGGGTCTTGCCATAACTATATACATTCCCCTTACATCCATTAGTCCAAAGAGCAACGTCTCATACTTGCTCCAATTAAACTCCTTCTGCCATTTTTACACCCTTCGTTACTGATCAAGATTCCACTTTATCCTTTGACATCTTCCCTCTGTTCACAAATGCACCAATTTTGGGGAAATCAGCAAAGTTGAAGATGATTAGATAGATTGGACTGAGTCTGAGGTCATGCGGAGGAAACATAAACACAAGAGTAGAGTAAAACACTGAAGGACCGCAACAGGTCAAGCCGCATCTGTGGAGCAAAATGGGCAGACGACGTTTAGCCTAAAAGTTTAGGGTTAGGACCTCTTGTGTCCATGAACACACTAATAATTTTAAAATCAAGGTGTGAGATGAGCAACATAGCATTCAAACTGCTCTTCAGACTGAGACAGGGTGGGTGACGGGCTGGCAGGCAGCTAGAGGGGCTGAATGGCCTGGCCTGGACTGGTGGCGCCATCTTGAACTCCTCTCTACCTCCTGGGTCACCCGGGGCTCCAGTTTCCCTTTCACTTGGCTCCAGGCAAGTTTGTGCAGATTAGGCAGCTGTCCTGCGAACAACACCGCCCTGGAGCGAGGGTCGCAGTCGCCGGCGTTGGCGGTAAACGACAGATGCTCCACCACGACCGTTCCGCCACTCCTGCCGCCACCGCGGCCCTTCATCGCCGCTGCTCTGGGTCAGTCCGGTCGGTCGGCCGGCGCGCCTGCGCGGCCCTCCTGTCGGCATCCAATGCGGTAATACGCATGCGTGGCTGCGCCGTCAAGAGGAGACCGACAGGTTGCTCAGGCGCACTCCGGCTCTCCGACCCCCTCCCCCCGCGTGCTCTCTCGTTGCCGGCGCCAGGTCCCGATACGCGCATGCGCGCTCACACGCCGGCCGTGCCTGGGTGCGGGTTCCAGCGCTGTCCAATAGTGCAGAGCAGATAGACCACTGGATCCTAAAAACCGTAGTATGTCATGGCGCCATTTTAGTAGGCAGAAACTTGCAGAAACATTTACAAAGAAAAATAACAAAAATCTGTGAATTGATAGATGAGATATATTCTGCATTATTTTTGGTATATGATGAAGGGATTAAAAGTACCATTAGCAAATTTGCAGATGATACAAAGCTGGGTGGTAGTGTGAACTGTGAGGAAGATGCTATGAGTTTGCAGGGTGACTTGGACAGGTTGTGTGAGTGGGCGGATGCAGTTTAATGTGGATAAGTGTGAGGTTATCCGCTTTGGTGGTAAGAATAGGAAGGCAGAGTATTATCTGAATGGTGTCAAGTTAGGAACAGGGGATGTACAACGAGATCTGGGTGTCCTAGTGTATCAGTCACTGAAAGGAAGCATGCAGGTACAGCAGGCAGTGAAGAAAGCTAATGGAATGCTGGCCTTCATAACAAGAGGAGTTGAGTATAGGAGCAAAGAGGTCCTTCTGCAGTTGTACAGAGCCCTAGTGAGACCACACCTGGAGTACTGTGTGCAGTTTTGGTCTCCAAATTTGAGGAAGGATATTCTTGCTATTGAGGGCGTGCAGCGCAGGTTTACTAGGTTAATTCCCGGAATGGCGGGACTATCATATGTTGAAAGACGAGCAACTAGGCTTGTATACACTGGAATTTAGAAGGATGAGAGATCTTATTGAAACGTACAAGATTATTAAGGGGTTGGACCCGTTAGAGGCAGGAAACATGTTCCCAATGTTGGGGGAGTCCAGAACAAGGGGCCACGGTTTAAGAATAAGGGGTAGGCCATTTAGAACTGAGATGAGGAAAAACTTTTTCAGTCAGAGTTGTGAATCTGTGGAATTCTCTGCCTCAGAAGGCAGTGGAGGCCAATTCTCTGAATGCATTCAAGAGAGCTGGATAGAGCTCTTAAGGATAGCGGAGTCAGGGGGTATTGGGAGAAGGCAGGAACACTGATTGAGAATGATCAGCCATGATCACACTGAATGGCGGTGCTGGCTCGAAGGGCCGAATGGCCTCCTCCTGCACCTATTGTCTATTGTAAACACATACTGTTCCCCCAAAACACTGATTACACTACGAGAGGCATAACGAACGGCGGGTTTTGCTTACTAAAATGGCGGACGTTACGCTCCTTTGCGTACTACACGGAGTGGTATCTTTGCGACGGAGTGGTATCTTTGCTGTCCACTTTGCTTCAACCCCGAAACCATCTACCTCGTTGAAGACCCTCGGACTACCTTTAATTGGACTTTACTGGACTTTATCTAGCATTGAACGTTATACTCTTTATCCTGTATCTATCTGTGGATGGCTTGATTGTAATCATGTGTAGGAAGGAACTGCAGATGCTGGTTTAAATCGAAGGTAGACACAAAATGCTGGAGTAACTCAGCGGGACAGGCAGCATCTCTGGAAAAAGGAACAGGTAACATTTGTGGCCGAGACCCTTCTTCAGTCTGCATGTGAGGAGAAAGGGAAGCGAAATATATAGACAGTGATATAGAACAAATGAATGAAAGATATGCAAAAAGGTAACTATGATAAAGGGGAAACGGTCCATTGTTGGAAATGAAACATCAGGACAGTGAAACTAGTACAACCACTAGAATGGAGGGGATACTTGAAGTTACAGAAATCAATATTCATACCGCTGGGTGTAAGCTGCCCAAATGAAATATGAGGTCTTTCCTCTAATTTGCATGTGGCCTCGCTCTGACAATGGAGACATCCTAGGACAGAAAGGTCAGTATGAAAATGGGAAGGGTAGTTAAAGTGCTTGGCGACTGGGAGATCACATGGGCCCCAGGCAGACTGCGCAAAGGTGTTCAGCGAAATGATCGCCCAGTCTACATTTGGTCTTGCTGATGTATACGAGTCCACACCTGGAACAACAGATACAGTAGATTAGGTTGGGGGAGGTGCAAGTGAACCTCTACCTAACCTGAAAGGACTATTGGGGTTCCAGGATAGTCAAGGGAGGAGATATAGAGGCAGGTGTTGCATCTCCTGCGGTTGCTGGAGCAGGTACCTGGGGGAGGGGGTGGTTTAGGGTGGGAAGGGATGAGTTAACCAGGGAGTTATGGAGGGAATGGTCTCTGCAGAGGGCAGAAAGTGGTGGACATGGAAAAATGTGACTGGTGGTGGGAATCCGTTGGAGGTGGTGAAAATGTCAGAGGATTTAAAAGAGAGTTAGATAGAGCTCTAGGGGCTAGTGGAATCAAGGGATATGGGGAGAAGGCAGGCACAGGTTACTGATTGTAGATGATCAGCCATGATCACAATGGCGGTGATGGCTTGAAGGGCCAAATGGCCTCCTCCTGCACCTATTTTTTATGTTTCTATTATGTGTTGTATGCGATGGCTGAAGGAGTAGGGGGACTCTGTCCCAGTTGTGACTGGGGGGAGGAGGAGCAAGAGCGGAGCTGCAGGACTCCAAGAAGACATGTTAGGGCCTCCTCTATAATGGAAGAGGGGAACCCCTGTTCCCTAAAGAATGAGGGCATCTCAGATGTCCTGGTATGGAACACCTCATCTTGGGCGCAGATGTGACGTAGACTGAGGAACAGGTGAAATTTGGGGTCGAGACCCTTCTTCAGTCTGCATGTGAGGAGAAAGGGAAGCGAAATATATAGACAGTGATATAGAACAAATGAATTAAAGGTATTGTAGGAGTAGGGGATAAAGTCTTTGCAGGAGGCAGGGTGGAAAGTGTAGTCTAGATAGTTGTGGGTGTCTGTAGGTTTACAATAGACTCGATAGTTGTGAGAGTCAGTAGGTTTACAATAGACACTGGAGGCCCAGTTTAAAGGACTAAATGAAGGACCATTTATTGGTTAATTTTTTTCTTTACCACATTACATCTAACAAGAGTTGAAGAACCCACAAATATAATAGCTTGGTCAAGGAGGAAAATGCATAACTATTCAAAACCTGAAAAAAAGAAAAATCATTCAGTTAATATTTCAGGCTTAATCAGGATATCAACCCAAATTATAAACTGCTTCCATTGTCACAGATAAGGCTTGGCATACTAAACATACAGAGACACAAGGATCTACAGATGCTGGAATCTTGAGCAAAATCTGTGCCGGAGTAACTCACAGGGTCAGGTAGACAATCTGAAGAAGGGTCCAAACCCCAAACGTCATCTGTTCATTCCCTCCACAGATACTGCCTGATCCACTGAGTTTCTCCAGCATTTTGTTTTTGCTTGCATATTCACAGCCACTTGCTCAAAATGTAGAGCATTGTTTTAATTTACAAATTAGTTAAACATGGTCTCCAGAGTCTATATTATATTATGCCCCATGAAGCTACTGAATTAAATGTAAAGTGTTTGAACAAACATACAGATCATTAAATCAAATTGTTCTCCATTTGAGAAATTCAATTTCTTTGAAACATGCTTAAATAGAACTTTTTCATTGGAAATTACATTGAACCTTATGTGCCAAGTACAGAACAAACTAAACAAAAGGTTTAGTTGAGCACAAATAGCACAATAGAACACTAATCATACCAGTATACTTTATGGACAAGATTTCAAATGAGTGTACAGAAAGCAAGTTTGTGTTTACACTGGAACATCATTGCCAAGTACAGATAGATAACAAACACCAGGTTCTTGCAGATCTTTCATCGGGAAATATTTTCTCAGTAGCAACAAGGCAAGACAGTGACTGACTTTGTCCCTGTGGTGATATTTATATTACCATGAAATAACCAAAAGCTACTGCAGATATTGATGACAATCTTCGTTTAAGATAAATGGGCTAACATTAAAAATTAATTTACAAAACAAACTTGTTGCAAGTTGGCAATTATCACAAAGGATACATTAATTAGCAATTGCTGAAACATGCCCATTGTTCATTAATTGGATTATTATATATACACACACACACTTACAATAAACCATAAACACTGAATTATATCAGAAAACATAAACATTTCTCACACCATAGCATAAACCATGAAAACTAACGTCATGATATGCAGCCTTAAGGAAACAGCATCCTTTTGGTAACTACAATAATATTTCAAATCTACATTGATTGGAAAATTAAACCAGAACATTATTTTCTTACATTTCCAAGCTAAGCACTTTTTGTTTTACAAAGTTGTGTCATCAATCAAGGTCTCATGACGAAGATAAATCTGCAGTTGAACCTATACAATAAATAATAAATTATGCTGATTTAGGATGCATTACGTTGAGGATATATTCCGATTTAAAACAATCTAGTTAGAACCAAAATAAACTGCATTTTTAAGATTGCATTTTCAAAATAAAAAACGTATCAAATTATATATAAACACATTGTTAGCCAAATCCAAATGCTTCACAATGTAATTTGTAAATTAATCTTGCTCCATTCCTATGCAAACCAGACACTCACAGGTTACAACTAAACAAGCATGAAGTTAGGAAAGGAAATTAATTCTTCTGAGCTTCGGCCTTCACTACTTCTTCACAATTCAGTTCGATCCAAGAGACCTCAAGCACGTTTTGTCCACAGTTAGCACAATCCAGAGGAGTAGTCATCATCCTCCTCATTGCCACCATCAGGTTGCTTTTGTGCAGATTGGTCACCTTCTTGTTGCACAGGTAACTTCTTTTTCGTTCCTCCACCAGGAACTCTCAAGCTCAGAGAGAGTTTGGCATACTGGGAGAATAAGATTAAATAATTTCAAGTACAAAAATTCAAAATTAATGTTAAGCAAAAGGACAAGTAATCTTAATGAGGGGCGAACAACGATCTTGTCACCCTTGCTATTGAGGGCGTGCAGCGTAGGTTTACTAGGTTAATTCCCGGAATGGCGGGACTTTCATATGTTGGCGTGTGGCGGCGCCTAACGGCTGCGGCTCGCTGGCAGTCTGTTTGTCCTTTGTCCTTTTTTTGTTTGTGTGTTGGTGTTGGAGTGTTTTATTTTTGGTTGTGTATGTGTGGGGGGGGGGGGGTGTATGTGTGGGGGGGGGGGGGAAAAAATCTTTCTTTTTTTAGGTCTCTTCCTCGGGGCGAGGCTTGGCCGCGGGGCCTTCCATCGCCCGGTGCGGCTCGGCCACGGGACTGAACAGCGCCCGGTGCGGCCGCGGGGCCTTCCATCGCCCGGTGCGGCGCGGCCACGGGACTGAACAGCGCCCGGCGCGGCTCGGCCGCGGGACTTTCCAGCGTGGCGCGGCCGCGGGACTTTCCATCGCTCGGTGCGGCTCGGCCGCGTGGACTTTCCATCTCCTTGCGGGGGCTGTGCGGGTCGGTCGCCTCGGTAGGGGTCGAGTTGTCTGTACGTGGGAGGGGCATGGGGGAAGAGAGAGGGGAAGTTTTTGGCCTCCATCACAGTGAGGGGGTGTTTGGAGTCACCGTGATGGATGTTTGTGTTGGGGTTGTGTCTTGTGTTTTTTGTACTGCTGGCTAAGTAATCTCGTTCGGAACGAATGACAAATAAAGCTATTTTGGATTTTTGGATTTTTTGAAAGACTGGAGCGACTAGGCTTGTATACACTGGAATTTAGAAGGATGAGAGGAGATCTTATCGGAACGTATAAGATTATTAAGGGGTTGGACACGTTAGAGGCAGGAAACATGTTCCCAATGTTGGGGGAGTCCAGAACCAGGGGCCACAGTTTAAGAATAAGGGGTAGGCCATTGAGAACTGAGATGAGGAAAAACGTTTTCAGTCAGAGAGTTGTGAATCTGTGGAATTCTCTGCCTCAGAAGGTAGTGGAGGCCAATTCTCTGAATGCATTCAAGAGAGAGCTGGATAGAGCTCTTAAGGATAGCGGAGTCAGGGGGTATGGGGAGAATGCAGGAACGGGGTACTGATTGAGAATGATCAGCCATGATCACATTGAATGGCAGTGCTGGCTCGAAGGGCCGAATGGCCTCCTCCTGCACCTATTGTCTAAAATAATCATGAAAATATCATCTGCTCACCAATGACTATCAAAGAATTATTTTGGCTTATGTGACCCCTGATGCAAAAGCAATGCCAGATATGAAAATGCCAAACAAGCCACAATGCTTAGGGCAATAAATCCAAGCCCACATTCCAACAATTCAGGAGAAATTGGTTGCTGGGACAAAGTTTAGTTGAATTTTATTTCATTGTGGTAATGAAAATGTTTCAAAATTAAATAAGTAGCAGGCTATAGATCAGCTGGAAATAAGGGTGGATAAATTGGTCAGCATAATGGCACAGCGGTAGAGTTGCTGCCTTACAGCACCAAAGATCCTGGTATCTGTATCTCTAAAGTCTAAAGGGCAAATAGCGTTTAATTTGGACAAATGCAAGGTATTGTACTTTGAGGAGTTGAATGCAGGTGGAAATGATAGAGTAAATGACTGTTGCGACCCTTGATGTACAGAGGGATTGCAAGTCCATAGCTCCCTGAAAGTGGCAACAAGTAGATAGAGTGGTAAAGAAAGCACCTTGCATACTTACCCTTATTGGTAGGGGCTTTGCGTATAAAGTTTGGTAGTTCTGTTGCAGTTGCAACTTTAATTATTAATATTGGTTTATTAATGTCAAGTGCATTGAGAAATAGTGGAAAGCGTTGTTTTGAGTGCTATATAGGCAAATCATACCATACATCAGATAGTGCAAATGAAAAATAAACAGAATGCAGAATAAACAGATTACAGCCACAGAGAATATGCATATTAAACAAAATTGCAAGGGCCACAATAAGATCTTTGAAACGCCAAAGATTTAATTAAAATTTTGTGATTTCCCACTCCCATCCTCTGATAAGTGACAGGAATGCACTGCCAGGGTGAGTGGTGGAAGTAAATAACACGAGTTACATTTTAGAGGCATTAATACAGGAAAAGGAATAAGCAAGGGATGAAAAGATACAGCCCATCTATGAGCAATTGGGATTAATTTAGCGTCACTGGCAGAACAGACATTTTCTTTTCAAGTGTAAAAAATTAAACTTGTTTTAAAAAAGATTGACATTGTTAACATGTCCTTGGAATAGGCAGCCAGCAATTTGGGGCCATAGTTCTGAGCCATTTGGCATGAGGTAACTTTAAATTACATGGGGCCTTTATACAAAATTAAATTAATATGCTGGTATTGCACAAGTACTTGCACGACTATCCTGCACCATTTTGCTGTTTTCCACTCGTATTAGTAGAAATTGTTTTATCTATCATTACTGCTTCATGGAAACAAGGATTTTCATTGGGGTAGATGACAATAAATAGCCTAAAGATAGACATAAAAAGTTGGAGTAACTCAGCAGGACAGGCAGCATCTCTGGAGAGAAGGAATGGATGACATTTCAGGTCGAGCCCCTTCTTCAGACTGGAGAAGGGTCTCGACCTGAAATGTCACCCATTTTTTCTCTCCAGAGATACTGTCTGACCCGCTGAGTTACTCCAATTTTCTGTGTCTATCTTCAGTTTAAACCAGCATCTGCAATTCTTGTTACACAATAAATAACCCAAGATGGCTTGGTTATTAGTTTTATCAATATCAGAATGTCATTTGTTGACAAAAGTAAGACTGTGGAAATTCAATTATTAACCTCAACAGTAGAACGTAGGGTATCTAGGGTAGATGCTGAGAAATATTTTCTTTACATCCGCTATTTGGAAAATCTAAAATTTGTGGGTCACTAAAAATCATAAAAGCAAGATAAAACAGAATTTCTTCACTCAAATATTTTTTAGCATTTCTACTCAAGGACAGTTGCAGCTTGGTTATTTGGAATAATAATAATGGAAATTAATTGTATTTTTAAATATTCAAGGGAAGCTAGAACTCAGAAAAATCTGACCGATGTTGAATGATGTGGCAACCTCAAGTGGTCGTATGGTTTCTTATATCATGCATTTTAATATCAGGGTACTCAAAATAGTTAACCAAACTTACATCGTTGTCCATGTACTTGAAGAGTGCAGAGTTACAGATAGCAGAAACCTGGTCCTGGTCTTGCTGATCAAATCCTTGCAGCAGCTGCTCCAATGCAATGCTGTCCTCGCTACCATTAAATCCAGGTATACTGTTAACAAGAAAGGTTAAAATCAGAAATTGCATCCATTATGTATGCATCTAGCTAAATAAGAAGGGAGGGGGAATTATATATGCAAGTCTTGACTGATTTGTTGGCTTCAAAATTGAGTTGGGGATATAGAATCAGATTGTCATTTACTGGATGTTACACACAGCCTGGCTCTGCATTTTAAGCTTGTTCCGTAAGCTCTCAATCTTAAGTTTTTAAAAATATGCAACATGCATTCCATAATTAGAAGAGCATTTGGGTTTAAAAATGACTTTCCTCACTTTAGATTATATAGTTAGTATTAGATTACGCTTTTAAAAGAGGCACTATTCGAAACTGTAATGCCACTTTTTAAAGAGTATTTAAATACTAATTATATATTCTAAAATGAGGAAAGAAACCATGTCCTTTTTGTTACATCATAAAGTTTAAAAACTCAGATTGCTATCAAGTAAAATAAATTCAAACTAATACAGAAAGACAAAATCACTAGCTAAGAACAAAGAGGTACAAGTTAATGGGATAGATTTTTTTTTAAACTTAACTTGTCCCCAAGCAATGCAACATATCACCATTAATGCCCCTTAACAGGGAGGATTACAATTAAGGTATACAGTAATATTAATGTTTTAACTGGAAACAGCCAGCGTCCAGCACATTTTATTCTCACAACAAATATGAAAATTAGTTTAAAGCAGATACATACGGTTATTAACACGGGCACAAGGATCAATATGGTATGGAGATTCTTTGGGCAATTACTACATTGGTGTCAACAGCTGAAAACTGTCTGATTAAGCACAAGTATACATTTATGTCTAAACAACAGAGGAACGTGTATTTTAATTACCTTTTGGATGAAACTGAACAATTCTATAATCCCAAAATAGAATACCGTCTTAATTCAGGCTCAAAATATCACAATTGATTAGTAAAGGTGTCAGGGGTTATGGGGAGAAGGCAAGAGATTGGGGTTGAGTGGGAAAGATAGATCGTCCATGATTGAAAGACGGAGTAGACCTGCTCGGCTAAATGGTCTAATTCTGCTCATTACTTATGAACCTATGTATTATTTGCTCCCCAGTCTGTTTTAGCCACACTCTCATAATTATTACTTGAACAATAGCACTTTGCCCCAAATTGTTAGTTCTGTATACCAAGAAATCAATCCGAAATATTTAATTTGCACATTTTCCATGGTTAAAAAGAACGAAAGTCTTGCATTTGGATGATCCACCAAACAGGCCTGTTTTCAGTGGCATTGTCAATGAGGCAAACAGTGACCATGACATTAGTAAATTTTTTCTGTTTTTCTCCCAGTATAAACACAGTGCCCTTTGTAACCATTGAGACAAAATGCTCCACTCATGCCACTACCACACTTCAATTTCAAGGCCAGTGTATGTCCCTTGTTGGTCTAGAACCAATACCTATTGACAAATGTATGACCAGACATAACAGTGCAAATTACTTGCATGGTCCAAGATTAAAATTGCTTATAAATTGGTATCAATATTATACATTCATAATGGATTCAAACCCTTCATACTTATTTCACACAGAAAGCTAATAACCAGTGAACAAACCTATCACACTGAGCTGTGTATGACCAAAGGGTAGTATACTAACCCCAACGGCTAATAGATCTGCATTCTAGCTGTCGGTTTCATTCAGGTAAAAATTCAAAATTCTCCTCAACAAATAAGAAAATTGGTTAGTGCTTACTTATAACTTTCTCGAACACATTTGTCGGCAGCTACGTAGTCATTCCTATGTAGGTGAACCAACACTTGTGCGATTGTTTTCTGGAACAAAAAAAGTAGTAATAATATGAACATTCTTGAAAAGATTTATGAAGAATCATTAACACGTCAAGAACAAAAAGCTTTCTATCAAGCCACTGTTAAGATAATGGGCAAGTTACTCAACTAGAATACAGAGGCCTGGTGACACAAATTCACATCCCACCGGGACATCAGAGGAGTTTAAATAACAGGCATTATGGGCCGAAGGTTCCTGTTTAATGCATATTCTATGCATTTCATTACCTTAAAACATGTTGGGTAATTCTCAATTTCCTTATAGATGTTCTTTTCCTTCTGAAGAGATACTGCAGCTTCATCAAGCCTTGAAAATATAAGACTGGCACATTTAATAACAGCTTTAAATGTTTAAAAGCTTAACTACATTAAAAATAATTGTTTGTGATATGGATAATTTAATCCACAAACTTGCCTCCCATAATTCATGTGCATTGTTCCATTTCACACTGATATATGAATATGGGGAGAAAGCAGGAACAGGGTATTGATTTTGGATGATCAGCCATGATCATTTGAATGGCAGTTCTAGCTTGAAGGGTCGAATGGCCTACTCCTGCACCTATTTTCTATGTTTCTATTATTTTTAAGTAACATGGATCACTAAACCTCACCATTGTTATATATTTGGCAAAAAGTTTCACTTTTGCTCATTTCAAGTAGTGGCAGAGATTACAGCCAATCATATTTAACCGAAAGTCATGCCAAAGTACACCAGCTTTGATCTGTATATCATGAATCAATGGTTTTTCAAAATACTGCAGCAACATTACCATGAAAATTAATTCAATATTTGGCAGTTCTCTTACCGGTCTTCATGGGACTATTTTACAAATATCACTGAAATTGTAAGCTTGGACATCAAAACAAATGTGAATGATGCCCCAAAATGCCAAGATCCAAGAATAAACCTCTCAACACAAGTTTATGATCACCTAGATACCTATATATTGTGGAAACGCCTGCCTTAATGTTTAATGGAGTTTTATTTGTCACATATACAACATGACAACAAAATTATTTTTGCATATACTGTATTACACATTCCATATTTTGGCCCCAATTCCAAAGTCCAGTGGACCCGCACACTCAATGTACTGGAGCAGTTCCCATAAAACGACATCCCTCTCCTTGCGCGGCCATCTTTGTGTTCTGGGGGCGCCTCCTGCAGCCAACCTTGAAGGTGCTGGAAGAATTACCCTGGTTCACCCTCTCACATCCAATGTCTCCAGCTCCCTTACTGTTCCGCCTACACCACCTATTCGGGCAATTTCCGACCACCTTTCTCAGATCCCTTGCTCCTCACCTTAAACCTGTACCCTCCTGTCTTAGACCCATGCAAGGTTAAACTGATTGCATTTTTGATTGGTGAAGGGAGTGCAGCAGGTGATGTTTATCAAGCACCTGATGAAAATTCATGCAAGGACTTGTACAAAAGGTTCTGAGCAAAATTGTGGCCGACATAAATTTGAGCATCAGTAGAAAGATTTGGCTTTGAGAGAGAAAGCAAAAAATAGGAAACAGTTGCTTTTCAAAATGGAAGACAGTTATGACAGGGGTAAACACCAAGAATGCTGATCTAAAAAAATATTAGTGATGCGTTAAAGGTAAAATTCACAATTTTTATAAATTCCCAATTTGCAAATATTGTGCACATTACCAAACGAGTCCATGTTATCCAGAAGCCATACCTGGTATCACTTTTTCTAATCACAAAGGAGGCCGTTCAGTCCATCTTGATTTAACCTCCATTTCTCCATCTCCATGTGTACTCTGTGCAATCCCATGTACCACCAGACTCTTTTTCCCTCCCAATTTATTGCCCTGCAATCTCTCCACCTATTCTCGCTCAGAGCCACATCAATTCTATACTATCTCTCCTGCCTCCCACCTCTGAAGAAGGGTCCCAACCCAAAACCTCACCTCTAAGAACAAAAATACACCCCATTATCATCAGCATTCTGTTCCCCAAGACATCCCCACAGACAATGACAGTGGGTGCACAGGAACTCCTTTACTACCAAATCACCAGCAAAGGCCGCAGTCATCCCCCCAAACTCTATGATCATGCTTCAGGTTGCTCTTCCTGACAAGCACATCATACGAAGCTGAACAGGCATTATGGAGAGGAAACTGATCATAAGAACAAATGAACCACATGCATTTTTTTAAAATTGAAGCTTGCCATTGGTACATTCCTATTCATTTCTCACCAAGCCAGTCCTTTTCCAACTGTATTGTGAGAGTACTTTCACTACACAAAGTTTGACACTTTAACAACAGTCCTAAATGTCTAAAGTACAATTACTGCTTGGCAAGGAAAACAAGTCGGTAATGAGAAAAAAGGTGATATACAGACAAGTAATTGTTTACCTACATTAACAGGTTCCCCACCAGACATCTTTTTCACAATGCTGCTCATCCACTCCTATAATGTGCAATCATTTACCAAACGTCACACACTCATAATAAGATCGCGCGAGGAATCTCACGATCCTATAGGCTAGATGCATAGTCATTTAACCAGAGAACGGGAATCAAAAACTAGACATAGGTTTATGGTGAGGGGGAAAGATTTACTAGGAACCAGAGGACACAAGGTGGCGGGCATATGGAACGAGCTGCCAGAGGAAATACTTGAGGCGGGTACAATAACAACATTTTAAAAGGCTTATGATCAGGAAAGGTTTAGACAGATATGGGCCAAAAGCAGGCACGTGGGCTAGTGTGGTATAGAATTAGATTCTAATTCAAATCGCAATTAGAATGCTACAATTAGCGGCATGGTTTAAAAATAAACACAGAATCAAAGAGAGACAGCACTGAAATTGGCCCTTCAGTCCACAAGTCCATGACATCCATTAAGCACTGATGAAAAGATAGCTAATGTTATGGGTAGCTAACGCTTGCATTAGCTAAGGCTTGCATGGGGCAGCCAATATACAAAATTAAAACAATGTTTTTTTGAAAAACAGACTGGAAAGGGAAGAGATGTTTCACGACCAGAAAGCATCCTCCCTTTATTAATGTTTATTTTGTGTCTTTAGCGAGGCAAACAGTGCATTGGAAAAGATTCTCACCTCCGGCCCCTGACAAGCAGCCTGGAAACTTTTCCCATCAATTCAGCAGACTGTCGTAAACGCTCTTCATTCTATCAAATAAAAAATCCAAAGTCAACATAAACTCATCAACCATTTGAAACATCTTCACTATGTACAGAAGCAAATTCTTATATTAAAAACAATTGCCAATGATAATTCATGGTTATTCCCGAGTTGCTAGCACCATCCCTAACCTTTTTCCAGGAATGCAGTCCTGGTATTATGACGCGTGTGATCACAGTATACTATAATTCATAAGTTCATAAGTTATGGGAGCAGATTCTGTAGCAATAAATTCCACAGATTCACCACCCTCTGACTAAAGAAATTTCTCCTCATCTCCTTTCTAAAAGTACAAACTTTTATTCTGAGGCTATGGCCTCCTGAATTCCTCTGCAGTCCATGACAGTTGACCACACTACCTTTCACCATGCCTCTTCTCCAATCTCCAACTTTGCATGAAGCTCTTCTTTGCTTCCACTTTAACTATTTTAACTACTAGGTGTAACGTGTTGCACTTTGAAAGATCAAATGTCAGTGGAAGCGACACAGTTGACTGCAAGATCCTTAACAGCATTGGTGCTCAGGGGGATCTTGGGGCCCCTGTCCCTAGCTCCCTGAAAGTGACAACACAAGTAGAGTGGTAAAGAAGGCTGATGGCATGGCCACTTCCATTGGTCGTGACATCGAGCATGTGAGTCACAACGTTATGATGCAGTTCTACAGTACTGCCTTCAACCACTGAAGGTCACCTCACCTACTGTCTCCTTTCTCTGTTCATTTATTTATTTACTTATTTATCTATTTATTAATTTCCCTATGTTCTCAAAATCTCTGTAAAGCGTCTTTGAGTATATGAAAAGCGCTATATAAATAAAATGTATTATTATTATTATTACAAGACTTTGGCTAGGCCACATTTGGAGTGATGTATGCAGTTCTGGTTGTCCCATTACAGGACGTGGTAGCTTTGGAAAGTGTGCAGAAGTTTACCAGAATGCTGCCTTGGTTAGGGAATATTAGCTGCAAGGAAAGGTTGGTCAAATGTGGATTGATTTTTCTTCTCTTAGCTAGTTTGGCTAAAGTCAGATTGCTATGGTTTTGTCCAAGATTCCAGAAGAATCAACTTTGGCAAACCCAATAGCAATATTGATTGAAAGATACAGCATTGAACCAGGCACTTTGGCCCATCGAGTCCATGCCAATCATCAATCACTTGCTCACACTAGTTCCATGTTATTCCATGTTATTCCACTTTATGCATCCACTCCTTACACACTCGGGGAAATTTCCAGTTGCCTATTAACCAACTGTCTTTGGGATGTGGGAGAAAACCACAGGAGACCAATGCAGTCACAGTTTGATTAGTACGGGTATCAGGGATTAAGGGGAGATGGCAGGAGAATGAGGTTGAGCGGGAAAGATAGATCAACCGTGATTGAATGGTGTAGTAGACTTGATGGGCCAAATGGCCTAATTCTGCTCCTATAACTTATGAACAGTGAAAACTGGCAAACTCCATACAGACAGTACTCGAGGTCACGATTCGACCCAGGTCTCTGGTGCTGAGGCAACAGCTCTACTAGCCACAGTGCCACCAACCTGATCAGTCTAATTTACTAGAGAGTTTTGACAACAATCGAGTTCCTCAAGAGCTGTTCCTGTGATCTGTGCAAATAATTATGATTTACTTAAGCAATGCTTGATTATTCTTTTGCTTATGCTCCAAATAAAATAAACAAATTGTTGATAATTTTCTTTCAGCTTATATTATTTTAATATGCAATTATCTATCCTTAATTATTTTCTTTGGGTTTAATGCTAAAAATAAATACATAACCAGAGCCGAGTTTTAAAAATTAATATAAATAGTGAACTTAATTATCCACAACCCACCTCAAATACTGAGGCAGCCCGTTCATAAAGTTCAACAGCTTTTTCCAAGTTTACATTTTCTATTAGCCTGAAAGAAAATTAAAAAAACAAATTTCCACTTCATAACTGAAGATTATCCACTGTAAAATATCTCCGTTTTGTCTGTAGATAGTTCTGAGGCACTGCTCTTCCATCACCAGGACTGATTTAAATCAGTCAAGCGAAAAACAATGAAAACAATTCAGAGATTCAATTTTTTTTAAATTGGACACGAGAACTAGGTGGGAGGTGACTGCAAGACAAAGAAACGAAACAAGGCAAAACTAGAGGTAGAATATACATAGTCTGGTGGATAAATGAATTTGTTTTGTAGTCAAGATTAGGTTTCAAATGGCATTAGAGTCTCATAGATGTTATTTATTTATTTATTCATTCATTTTCAGAACTGGGCATTACTGGCAAAGCCAACATTTACTGCGCATCCTTCATTGCCCTTGAGAAATGTAGAAACAGGGAACAACAGATGCTGGTTTACCAAGGCACAAAATGCTGGAATAATTCAGTGGGTCAGGTAGCATCCCTAGAGAATATAGGTGATGTTTCGGGTCAAGTTTGAAGAAAGGTTATGACCCGAAGCATCACTAATCATGTTCTCCAGGGATGCTACCTGGCCCACTGAGTTACTGCAGCATGTTGTCTTTTCTTACCCTTGAGAAGGATGGCAGTGAACCAACCTTTACAACCAATGCAGTTATTCTGGTGCAAGTACACCCACAATACCAGTGCCTAAGGGGATAGATGCCCACAGCCGCAGATGGGGATCAGAAAGCAGGTTATTTGTCTTGGATGGTGCCAAGCTTCTTGATAGTTATTGAAACCCCAAGTGTGAATGTGGCCCTGGCATACATACTATGTGAAAGACAGCACATGCAACAGCGAAATACTCCTTTGATATTCCACTGAAGTCTGGTTAGTTTGGGTCTTGAGCCACAAAGCTGGGTGTCAGTAGGAACTGCGAAGAGGATGTTAGGAAGTTGCCAGGTGACATGTTGCGCGAGTGGGCAGATGCAGTATAATATAGATAAATGTGAGGTCATCCACTTTGGCGGTAAAAGCAAGGAGGCAGATTATTATCTCAATGGTGTCACGTTAGGCAAGGGGGAAGTGCAGCGAGACCTGGGTGTCCTTATACACCAGTCACTGAAAGTTGGTGTGCAGGTACAGCAGGCAGTGAAGAAAGCTAATGGCATGTTGGCCTTCATAACGAGAGGATTTCAGTATAGGAGTAAAGAGGTTCTTCTGCAGTTGTATAGGGCCCTGGTAAGACCACATCTGGAGTATTGTGTACAGTTTTGGTCTCCTAATTTGAGGAAGGACATCCTTGTAATTGAGGCAGTGCAGCGTAGGTTCACGAGATTGATCCTGGGATGGTGGGACTGTCATGAGGAAAGATTGAAAAGACTAGGCTTGTATTCACTGGAGTTTAGAAGGATGAGAGGAGATCTTATAGAGACATATAAAATTATAAAAGGACTGGACAAGCTAGATGCAGGAAAAATGTTCCCAATGTTGGGCAAGTCCAGAACCAGGGGCCACAGTCTTAGCATAAAGAGGAGGCCATTTAATACTGAGGTGAGAAGGAACTTTTTCACCCAGAGAGATGTGAATTTGTGGAATTCTCTGCTGCAGAGGGCAGTGGAGGCCAAATCACTGGATGGATTTAAGAAGGAGTTAGATAGAGCTCTAGGGGCTGGTGGAATCAAGGGATATGGGGAGAAGGCAGGCACAGGTTATTGATTGTGGATGATCAGCCATGATCACAATGAATGGCGGTGCTGGGCCGAATGGCCTCCTCCTGTACCTATTTTCTACGTTTCCATAATTTATAACCATTAACTCAGGACAGGCGGAGAAAGTTAATTTATGGAGAACAAGGATAGAGCAGTATATATGAAATAGGCATTTCATGGGGCTGCACAGTGGCGCACCAGTAGAGTTGCTGCCTTGCAGCGCCAGAGATCCAGGTTCGATCCTAACTACAGGTGCTGTTTGTGGGGAGTTTTATATTCTTCCTGGGACCATGTGGGCTTTCTCCAAGCGCTCCGGTTTCCTCCAACATTCTAAAGACGTGCAGATTTGTAGGTTAATTGGCTTCTGTAAATTGTCCCTAGCGTGTAGGGTAGAACTAATGTACAGGTGATCACTGGTCGGTGCGGACTTGGTGGAGCGAAGGGCCCGTTTCCACGCTGTATCTCTAAAACTAAAACTTTAAAAATAAGCTTTTATAAATAACACTGCTGGGTGGCTTTTCACACGGTCTACATTTCTGAGACTACTTAGAATTTACATTAAAACATTTGTGGAGAAATTGATGCAGTGTAAAAAATTTGATTGTGGAAAAATTATTGTAAACATAAGCCACATTGCGTACGAGAGATAACATTGAAAAAAGCATACACTGCAGTAGTGTATATTTCACGTATTGGGGTTCAATCGAGAAACCCAAGGTCGCGATTACAATTATAACATTAGGATTTGCTCAGTTGTTGCAGTTTTAAATTCCTTACTTTCCAGCCCGGTCTAGTGCCATGGCAGCAGTGTCAGGGGTTCCGTTCTCCACAAACATCATGCTGGCTTTCTCAATGAGATAAACTGCTTCAGGCAACTTCTGCATTTCCTATTTTAAAACATTATATTGTACACAGTTTCATTAGGCAAGCTGCAATTAACATAGGATAGGCAATTTTAAATTTCAATGTAACCATACAAGATCAGTTGGGAATTAATGGTGGGAACTAGCATGTAATAGCACACATCCATAATTACTTAATTGAAAAAAGAACACATGGCAGAATTGCAAATGTTGTTCCAAAATCACACCCTCTTGTTACTTCCCCAATTAAAATAATCGCACACAAGTTAATCCATATCAAGATGTGCAGAAAGGAACTGCAGATGCTGGTATATACCAAAGATAGACACAAAGTGCTGGAGTAAACTCGGCAGGTCAGGCAGCATCTCTGGAGAAAAGGATGTGTGATGTTTCAGGTCAGGACCCTTCTTCAGACCCATTTCGGGCTGGGATCCTTCGTCAGACTGAAGACGCATCTTACCAGAAACATCACCCATCCTTTTTCTCTTGAGATGTGCTTGACCTGCTGAGTTACTCCAGCAGTGTGTTAATCCATGTCAAAATGTACATTAATATCATTATATTACTATATTACAATAACCATAGCTCAAAAAGTGCTATTCCATCTACAATATGTCTTCACCGAAATAGATACATTATTCCATTGGGCAAGTGGAAAGCTACATGCAAATAACAGTGCTCTTGGAAATCTTACAACATAAAACTGCCATATTATTGGTGTTGTAAAGTGAATATTCTTACTACTTTTTTTAAAAATATGAATTTTACTTGATTTTATTTTAGAATCAATTTTTAGAATTCAAAGTAGCCGAGGGACGAACCTTTAGCATCATCCCAGCCTGTTCATAAGCTCTGTGGAGAAAATTAAATAGATCACAGGCAGGGATATATAACTCAGTGTAAACTGACTTTATACCAATGAAAGGTGCAATCTAACAAGCTTGCACACTCAGAAAGCTAACCGATTCAGTCCAAGGCAAAATATCGACTACAAAATGAACAATAGCATTAATTGGCGATAGAAGCAAGTATGAATTTGACCCTCCTAAGCAAAAAACGTAAAACAGATTGCCGGAGGAACTCGAATGTAGACACAAAACTCAGTGGGAAAGGCAGCATCTCTGGAGAGAAGGAATGGGTGACGTTTCGGGTCGAGACCCTTCCTCAGACTGATGGAGTAGAGGAGAGATAGCTGGAAGAAAGAGGCGAGGGGAAGAGATGGGGCCAGAGCTGACAAATAATAGGGACCTCCAGGTAAAGGGGTTGGTTGGTAGATGAACCAGTCAGGGGAGGGAAGGGTGGGGATAATAAGTGGCGAATACAAAGAGTGGAAAGGTGGAGTCTGAGAAAAGGAAGGTGGGGAGTGAAATGTAGACCAGAGGAATGGTAATAAGGAACAGGAGGTAGGGGAAGAGCAGACAAGGTGTTGATGAACTGAAGGAGAAGGAAGGCAGGGGAATATACAGAATGGTATGTGTTGATGGAATCTTGGTCGGGAGAAGCTTAATCGGAAATTGGAGAATTCAATGTTCATGCCAGCTATCCAAGTAGAATAAGGAGTGCTGTTCTTCCAGTTCTGACTGTTAGGGGCAACTGGGCCTCCTAGCTGTTAGCAACTTCAATTTCCCTTCCCCTCCCACTGTCTGTCCTCGCCATCCTTCACTGCCAATGTGAGGCCACATGCAAACTGGAAGAACAACACTTCATGACCCCAGCATGGCCTCCTTTTGAGCTGTAAAGATTCTACAATTCTCAGTTTGGACTCGGACAGAACATTAGAGGCCTTATTACACAAAAAGTTAGGTGTTAATAACTACCCTCAACATGAAGATAGCACTTGGACCAACTAAAGGGCCTGCCCCACCTAGGCGATTTTTTAGGCGACTGCCGGCGACTCTCAAAGTCGTAGCAGGTTGCCGAAATTTTATTTTACCCCACGACAATGCCAAGTTAGGTCGAGATTACACCGTCTTCGGAAACATAGCAAAATTCCCACGCTGTCAATGCTTTTCCGGCGCCCTAATTTTCGCTGAAATCACTGACAAGTCGGGAATTACTTGAGAATTTTGAAATATAGCATCTTGCCCGGGTCACTTGAAAACCAAGCTTCACAGTAACAAGACAAACTGGATTGACGTCCAGTTTACTAATAGCAGTATTAAGAAATTTAATTTTTAAAGTGGTTTAATGGATTTTTGACAAATTTAGGGTTTCAAACATAAACCTAGACTAATAATCCTCTATTCAGTCACTTATATTTTTAACTGCCTACAAATCCAGGCAAAAGACAAAATAATAGATTCGATTGGAAATCATTTGGAAAGTACAGAGTTATCCTGCAACTTCACCATATACAGCCTGAAGAAGGATCCCCATCCGAACCATTGTTGGTCCATTCCTTCCACAGATCCTACCCGACTCAGTGCTTTGATTTTTGCTCTAAATTGTATTTATTTATATTCAATTAATATTCTGGGATACATCATCATCATCATATCATCATATATCTACAGCCGGAAACAGGCCTTTTCGGCCCTCCAAGTCCGTGCCGCCCAGTGATCCCCGTACATTAACACTATCCTACACCCACTAGGGACAATTTTTACATTTACCCAGCCAATTAACCTACATACCTGTACGTCTTTGGAGTGTGGGAGGAAACCGAAGATCTCGGAGAAAACCCACGCAGGTCACGGGGAGAACGTACAAACTCCTTACAGTGCAGCACCCGCAGTCAGGATCGAACCTGAGTCTCCGGCGCTGCATTCGCTGTAAAGCAGCAACTCTACCGCTGCGCTACCGTGCCGCCCAAAAGAAATGGAAAGAAATGGAATTTACTTACTTAGCAGCATGGAAGAAACTAAAGTGAATAGATAGTTAAGGAAGACTCATAAAAGCAACAAAAATATCACAGATATTTCAGGCAAATCAATTTTTCATTTAGTTCTTGTCATTACTTGAAATTCAACAATAAGTCATTAGTCTCTTAAAAGTTCATATTCATCAGTTCATTTTCAGGAAATATGATGAAATTTAATTTAGGAATTAAAGTTTTAATCTTAAAATGAAAACCCCATTTAATTCATAGCACTCCACAATCATTTTAAAAGCATATTTTCAAATCTGCAATTGATGTCTATTTTGGTGCTAATAATTCCAACATGTTCTGTTTATGATTCAGATTCCCAGCATCTGCAGCATATTGCTTCTGGGTGCATCATATACTCCAATTACTGAGCCAAGAACCCAATCTTCTGATTCAGTGCAAAGCCAAACAACTCAACCAAGCCTGACAACTCCAACTGAAAAGCCTGACAAGTTTTAAAAGCTGGCAGCAATGTAAATAAATTGAGCCACAGCACCCCAAGAACCTCCAAAGATGACTGACTAAAAACTAAATTTTGAACTTTATAAATACAAAATCCAACCACATAATTAAACTCAAAAAAGTATAATATAATTTAATTCTGTGAACTAACAGTTAAAACAGTACTTACACAATTCTTTCCCACAGATTTATGAGAAGTGTGAAGACCCAAAGTGTCACCTATCAATCTTCTCCAGGGATGGTGCCTGACCCGCTGAGTTACCCCAGCACTTTGTGTCTTGCTTCATAAGAATATGTGGAAAAGGAGTAGGTCTAATAGCCTCCAAGCCCATTTCAGAATTTAATACCAGCATCTGCAGTTGAGTTACTCCAGCATTTTGTGAATAAATCGATTTGTACCAGCATCTGCAGTTATTTTCTTATATCAGAATTTAATTAGATCACAGCTGATCTTGGAATTCAACACCATTCTGTCCATATCCCTCTGTTCCCTTAAAGTCCAATATGCCAAACATATCCCTGTTTTGATTACTTTTGGGAGTCAAAGTCATACAGTGGGGACAAGGGCCTTTGGCCCAACTAGCTCACACCAACCAACATGCCCCATCAACCTTCGTTCCACCTGCCTGTGTTTGCCACATAGTCCTCTGAACCTATCTTATCTGTATCTACAGTAGTACCTTGTGTAGGAAAGAAGTGCAGATGCTGGCTGGAGTAACTCAGCAGGACAGGCAACATTCCATTCCTTCTCTCCAGAGATACTGCCTGTCCTGTTGAGTTACTCCAGCATTTTGTGTCTATCTACAGTAGTATCTTTACTGGAATGCAGAATTAAAAAACTAAAGATACCTCTTCTCTTCCCCTAGGCTTCCCCTTTCAGAAAAAAACCAGCCTCCAATTCAAATCAATCCCTCCAATTACTTTGCAGTGGAAAAGCAGGCTGACCTTCACAAAAACTCAACTAATTATGCAGAGAAAAAAATAATTCATGATCCTCTGACAACTTTAATCTTCTTATAAAACTAAAATAACCTTGTAGTACGTTAAAGTGCGTTGGAAGAAAATAAAAATCAAGAAACCGGTCGGTTTCCATGGAGGAGCCGTCTTGATAGTTATTAGTAGCCTGAAAAGGATACGCTCTGTTGTTCTGATGTGATTCAGCTTCTTTTAGGTAGGCTTCCTTAGCTTGGTCATACTGCTTTGCATTTTTGAATGCAACAGCTACATCAAAACAGATACAAGAGAGAGTTACATGGAAACAAAATGGAAAAGGATGCTGCATTATTCTGACATCTTGTGGCGACGCAGTACAAGTTAACCAAAAGATTAAGCAAAGCAAATAATTCACTTTATCAACTCTTCCACCCCCACCACAACGCAGAACCACCTGTTAGCAAATTCTCATGCATCTTTAATAGGACCAGAGTTTCAAATTTAAAAAAAAAGACATTTCAAATGGGAGAAGGATACAAGTTGATGCCAGCCAATTCTCTAGGGGAGAGTCAACATTAACGATCTTAAACAATCTGAAGCAGTCTCCCAGATTCTGCTAGATATTGTGCAGGGGTGACAGGTTGCTTCGGAGCCATTTCATATTTAACAATAAAGATTTATTTTAATGATTTTCAGTCTGCTAAATTCAGCAGGCAACTAGATAAACGATCAGGATATTAGTGAATATTGCAATTTCAAAATTAATACAAAGTAAGAGGGTTATGCTTCAGTTATGTGGGCAAATGAGGTAGGGTACTCACAGAATTGATTTCCTTCTTTAAGGAAGAATGTTAATAGTAGTAATATTTGCAGTCTTAAATAGTTAAATATTTAAATATTCAAACATATGCTGATTCTATTTTTCCATAATATTTTCATTCATATATCAGTTGTCTCATGTTTCTAGAGGGAAATTTGGAGAGGTTTTTAGAGAATGGAACACCAGAGCTTATCCTGAAGAATTTTGTGCGGCACAGTGGCGCAGCAGTAGAGTTGCCGCCTTAGAGCGCTTGCAGCGCCAGAGACCCGGGTTCAATCCCGACTACGTGTGCTGCCTGTACGGAGTTTGTACATTCTCTCCATGACCTGCATGGGTTTTCTCAGAGAACTTTGGTTTCCTCCCACATTCCAAAGACGTACAGATTGTAGGTTAATTGGCTTGGGTTTATATACTTGGTATAATTGTAAATTGTCCTTAGTGTGTGTAGGATAGTGTTAATGTGCGGGGATCGCTGGTCGGTGCAAACTCGACGGACCTGTTTCCGCGCTGTATCTCTAAACTAAAGTTAATTTGTTTTGAGTCAATTTTATTTATAGAGATCCAGCATGGCACATGTGAAATAAATCATTTACCCCAATTAACTTTCTGAAATCAGAATATTAAAATGCAAGCATAATTTTCTATAAATCAAAGATCTTAAATTATAATGCTATTAATTGCAGGCTTTGCTGCCAAACATAGTACAGCAAACAAATGTATTCTGAAACAATTACCAGAAAACTAAAACAAGATGATTTTCTCCATTCCTGTATTTGATCACTACAATTCAAGGCAAGAGTATGAAGGACCACATTCCTTAAGTACATTATTCAACAATTTGCCTTTGTTCACAACAGAAATACAATAAAAATAATTCTGGAAACAAATTCTCAAGAATGAGCAGCATATTTTGTGTAATTCCACGCACTGTATTAGAGGCTACAAAGTGATGATTATTTTATCAGAGCAATTTTGTTTAGATTGTTTTTCAATTATAACCAAGCATAGTCATACAGTTCTGAAGGGGCTGCTTCTGTGCTGTATAACTAATTCATTGAAACATTTTATGTTATGTGTCAACTCCAAAATGGCAGCATCAGACTGGAAAAGGATTTTAGACTTACTTATTGGTGGATAGCATGTAACTTTCATTGTAAAAGGATTCAATATATAATATGGCAAAGGAATACGCTTTCGATAAAAATCAATCCGAAACCTCTCAAAATAATGTCAGATAAGAAAACACTCTTACCCGCCTTTGCATATTCAGATGCTGCACCATCGAAATCAGGTTTCCATTTTAAAAAGCCAGTTTTCAGACTGGAAATAAAACAGGATCAATATTAAAAAATGAAATAATTTACTTTCATAGCTACGTGTATTAAATAAAACTTGTCTTGCACAACTCCTTTAAACTTTGTCCGTCTCACCTTAAAGCTATGCCCTTTAGTTTCATAGCTACATTCGTATTAGACTGAAGTTGGCCTTGGGGGTATAAACAATACACCTACTTTGAAATATGATATCGGTCTGAATTTGGGAAAGGAGATAAATTCTAAATTTACAGATGACGCCAAACATAAAAGTATGTATGGTAAGCAATAATAAAAATGGAAACATGGACTAACAAATTGGCAAACACTTAACTATAAACAGTAAAAACAAGTTAAGAATGAGGAAAACCATTATGAATGAAATAGTTCAATTTTAAAGAGAATACAAAAACTGGGGAATCTGGTAATTTTAGAAGGCTGGAAGTATTGCAAAGGTAGCTTGCCACCCTGGCCATTCCCTTTTCTCTCAACTACCTTCCAAGAGAAGGTGCAGGAGCTTGAAAGCTTAGACATCCAGATCTTGAAACAGTACCTTCCCCACTGCTACCAGAATCTTGAACAGATCACCTCTTTCACACTCTCTTCCCAGAGTTACTGTCATGTACTGTTAATTATACCTCATTTGGTTATTCTATTATACTTCAAAAATGTTTATGCACTACTTCAGAGGGCACTACAATGTTCTCACCATTCTGACCCATCATTGTATTTATTGCTGCATTAATACTGTTTTCTCTGTGAACAAGGAATTTCATTGCAGCCAGGCGCATATGTCCAATAAACTAACCTAATCAAGACATAATCATCTACAGGGAGATAAACACCTGTGAAAGGTAAAAGATATGGCAGATGAAAGATAACTTGAAAAAAATTGAGGGCATACACCTTGGTTGAAAAAAATTAAAATGTTGCTTTTAAATAGTTACAAATTGAACAGCTTGTTGTTCAAAGGGACCCATGTATCTTTGTACATTAATTAGTATAGGTTAACATGCTCAGTACGAGGCTTTTGAATAGACTCTGGGATATACAGGGAATGGAGGGGTATGGATCATGTGTAGATGAGATTAGTTTATGAATAGCCTTTATTGTCTTTATTGTCATTCAAAAACATGTTTTTTTTGATGAAATTACATTACCCACAGTCAACAATGAGAGGCAATTAAAAAAAGCAATAAAACACACAATCACAAAAACCAACGTAAAACAAAATACATCCATCACAGTGAGTTTCCTCCAGTCACCTCCTCATTGTGATGGAAGGCCAGAATGTCTTCTCTCTTACCTGCCGTCAGGTAGTGGAAATTGCCACGTCGGGGCAGTCGGGGCTCCTGACATTGAAGCTCCCCCTGGGCGGTAGAAAATCCCACGGCCTATTGCAGGCCGCGCCGGACGGTGAAAGGTCCGCAGAGGCCCGACCCAAGCCAGGCAATTCAGGGCAGACGAAGACGCTGCAGGAGCTCCCGAAGTCGGCCCCCACCCAGGGACCTGTGAGCTTCAGACGTCCACAGGGCCCACGGCCAAAGCCTCCAAAGGCGAGTCGCAGCCGGCCGGACGCACGCGCACACACAAAAAAGACTGCATCGCATCCAACACTTACAATTAAGACAAAAAATAAAAAATAAAAATAAACGGACTGCAGGTGAGCTGCAGCTGCTGTGCAGCGCCACCACACGACTGTTGTTATGTATGAGACACAAAAAATGCAGATGGTTGGTCTTGGCAACATGACAAGCACAGACAATGTGGGCAGATGGGCCTAATCCTGTGCTGTGCTATGTTTTATCAAGTGTCCTCGCAAACTCCATTATAGTTATTAAGATAATACTTTTTAATTTGAAGGGAACCATATCTGGTCATTACTGCAATCGTGTGCATCTCAAGGGACATGTGGAAAGTGAGGGCTGTGGGAATGTGGAACGAGCTGCCAGAGGAGGTACCCGAGGCAAGTACTACAACAACATTTAAAAGATGTATAGGAAGGAACCAGATAAGGCCTAAATTCCTAAATATCCCCATATGCACTTGTTAATTGTATGTTTGTGTTGTCATTTGTGAGCAGAGCACCAAGGCACATTCCTTGTATATGCACATACTGGGCCAATAAACGTAGCAATTCAATTCAATATGCACTCGCAAACCCCGACTACACAGTAGAGCACGCCGCAGGATGTTCCTGTTCTCGATCACCTGGCACCGTTTGCGACACGGTCCAAGGCTGGGGCTCTCTCATCTGAAAGGGCACCCAATACCATCCTTTATGGCATTTCTTATCAGAGCAGACCATGTCACTGCCCCCTCCCTGAGCCAATTTAATGCCCCCTTGTCTGCCACGCTTCTGCACTACTAGCAGCAGGAGGTCTGTTGTTTTTTGGTCACAAACGCTATGCTTTCCCCATAGAATGGCCTGAGAAATGCTACACCCAGATAATGTGCACAGCTGCAAGGTCAATTCTTGGAATTAGTGCATTTGAATCTTGATTTCCAGGGCCATGCAATGCAGTGCTGCTAATTTAGCTGATAACCCCATTTCACATTTTAGCTGAAATTGTTTGTGTAACCCTTACACTACAATGGATAGGAAAGGTTTAGAAGGATATGGGCCAAATACAGGCAGGTGGGACTAGTGTAGATGGAGCATCTTGGTCAGCATGGGCTAGTTGGGCCAAAGTGGCGCTGGTTTCGCAGATGCCACTTTCCTCCTTTCCAATCAGTGGAGACAGCGCAGGTAGAAACCAACCAGCTGGGCTGCAAAGGCTCATGGGAGCAGCCCCCCTCAGGACATTGTGTGTGGAAGGAACTGCAGATGCTGGTTTACTCCCAAGAGAGACACAAAATGCTGGAGTAACTCAGCGGGACAGGCAGCATCTCTGGAGAGCAGGAATGGGTGACGTTTTGGGTCAAGACATCAGTCTGTAGAAGGGTCTCAACCTGAAAAATCCCCCATTCCTTCTCTCCACATGCACTGCCTGTCCCGCTGAGTTACTCCAGCATTTTGCTATTATCTACAATGAACCATTCTACACTTCCTTACTTTGATCTGTTATTTTCACACAATGCTGGAGTAACTTTCAAGAGAGAGCTGGATAGAGCTCTTAAGGATAGCGGAGTGAGGGGGTATGGGGAGAAGGCAGGAACGGGGTACTGATTGAGAGTGATCAGCCATGATCGCATTGAATGGCGGTGCTGGCTCGAAGGGCTGAATGGCCTACTCCTGCACCTATTGTCTATTGTCTATTGTCTAACTCAGCAGGTCAGGCAGCATCTCAGGATAGAAGGAATGGGTGACGTTTCAGGTCGAGACCCTTCTTCAGACCAGCATCTGCAGTTATTTTCTTACACTGTCATTTTCACACCATACCTTTCCATATCTCTCGTCTCCCTCTCCCCTGACTCTCAATCTGAAGAAGGGTCTCGACCTGAAACGTCCCCATTCCTTCTCACCACATGTACTGCCTGTCCCTCCGAGACAGTTACTCCGACGTGTTGTAGCCCAGGACATTGACAGCCGGTTTATTCACAAAATACTGGAGTAACTCAGCAGGTCAGGCAGCATCTCGGGAGAGAAGGAATGGGTGACGTTTCAGGTCAAGACCCTTCTTCAGACTGATGTCGGGGGGGGGGGGGGGGGGGGGGGGGCAGGACAAAGGAAGGATATAGGTGGAGACAGGAAGATAGAGGGAGATCTGGGAAGGAGGAGGGTAAGGGAGGGACAAAGGAACTATCTAAAGTTGGAGAAGTCGATGTTCATACCAAGGGGCTGCAAACTGCCCAGGCGAAATATGAGGTGCTGCTCCTCCAATTTCCAGTGGGCCTCACTATGGCACTGGAGGAGGCCCATGACAGAAAGGTCAGACTGGAAATGGGAGGGGGAGTTGAAGTGCTCGGCCACCGGGAGATCAGTTTGGTTAATGCAGACCGAGCGCAGGCGTTGAGCGAAGCGATCGCCGAGCCCGCGCTTGGTTTCGCCGATGTAAATAAGTTGGCATCTAGAGCAGCGGATGCAATAGATGAGGTTGCTGCTGCTGCCCGAGATGCTGCCCGACCTGCTGAGTTACACCAGCTCCCGAGATGCTGCCCGACCTGCTGAGTTACTCCAGCACTTTATGAATAAATACCTTCGATTTGTACCAGCATCTGGTTATTTTCTTATACACATTGACAGCCGTGTCGGACTACAACTCCCAGCAGGCTCCACGCTCGCAGAGGGGCGTCAGACGGCGGCGTCCGCCCGGGTCTCCAGGTGCTTGAAGCCCACTCCGGCTCGGGGGAACGGGGAACGGTGATCGCCCCACCACCCCCACACCAAACAAAATCCACTCGCTCACCATTTCTCGGCGGCCGCTATGTGTTCCAGCCCCTCGTTTATCTTTTGAGCCATCGGTTTCTTTCCTGCGTGGGACTCGACAGCCGACAAAATGGCGTACGGACGGACGGGGCACCCCGCAATGCCCTCGGGTTACCGGTCGTTCGCTGTGTCGCCGGGGCCGCCGCACGCTTCAGCGACCGGGCGGAGGTAAATAAATAATTAACAACGGCAGTGCGCGCATGCGCAGTAAGTGACTGCGCGGCCCCAATCAGTCGCGCATGCGCATGCGGGACACTGCCCCTCCCCCGCCTCCTGGCTGCGCATGCGCGCTGAGTGAAAATCTCGGACAGACTCCGCGGTGACGTAGGCAGTGTCCACGCCTCTGCTGGGATTGTCTCGCCAGTCACTCGGGGCAGGTAATGCAATTAGTGCATTGCTCAGTTTACTGCCTACTGCAGTTTACAGCAAGGCGGTGACTGCAGCAAAAGTACCTTGGAGTTTAATGATAGCTCACAGCAGGGCTGTGTTTGCAGCAGAGGTACCTTGCAATTCAATGGTTCCATTATTGTTTACAGCATGCAGCATACAGACTGCAGCAAAGGTACCTTGCAATTCAATGGTTCAATGATAGTTTACAGCAGGGCAGTTACTGCAGCAAAGATACCTTGGAATTTAATGGATTAATTATACTTTATTTTATACTTTATTGAGTTAGATATAGCTCTAGGGGCTAGTGGAATCAAGGGATATGGGGAAAAGGCAGGCACGGGGTATTGATTGGGGACGATCAGCCATGATCACAATGAATGGCGGTGCTGGCTCAAAGGGTCAAATGGCCTCCTGCACCTATTTTCTATGTCTATGTTTCTATGTAACATGCATCTAGATACAGTGAAATTCTTGGTCCCCTGACTTTCAGTGTGAAGAAGGGTTTCGACCCGAAACATTACCTATTCCATTTCTCCAGAGATGCAGCCTGACCCGCTGAGTTACTCCAGCTTTTTATGTCTATCTTCTGCTTAAACCAGCGTCTGCAGTTATTTCCTACACAGTGAAATTCTTGTTTTGTGTGCAATTCAGTAAAATCATACTATGCATAAGCACAATCATACATAAGTATGAAAATGCAACAATTGTAGAGCGGCACAGTGTGCAGCAGTAGAATTGCTGCCTTACAGAGCCAGAGACCCTGTTTTGATCGTGACTACGGGTGCTGTCTGAACGGAGTTCTTACGTTCTCCCTATGACCACGTGGGTTTTCTCCAGGTGCTCTGGCTTCCTCCCACACTCTAAAGACATACAGGTTTAGGAACATAGAAGGTTTGAAGGTTAATTGGCTTTTCAATAAAATTGTAAATTGTCCCTAGTGTGTAGGATAGTGCTAGTGTTTGGAGTGATCATTGGCAGGAGACCCTGCCGGTCTCGGTGGACTGAAGAGCCTGTTTCCACGCTGTATCTGAGATAAACTAAAGTAGTGTAAGAATGGTACATTTTACTGAGGCAGTACACAAAAAGGGATATGGCCAAACGCTCCTCTTTTTGAAAATGTTTATATCTAAGATGCATTTACTGTTTAAGGAAGCAATGACTCCAGATAGAACATAGAATAGCACAGTGGAGACACAGGAACTGCAAACGCTGGAATCTTGGGTAAAACATTAGAATAATTCTTTTATAGGCCGCAGAACGATCGCAACCGTAAAGGTCATCTGTCCGTGCCCTCCAGAGATGCTGCCTGACCCACTGAATTATTCCAGCACTTGAGTGTTTTACTTATAGAACAGTATAGCAATGTCTGTGCCGAACATGATGCCAAGATTAAACTAAACTCCCTGCCTGCACATGACATATATCCCTCCATTCAGGGCCGTCTTTACAGCATTATGGGCCCCGGGCAAAGCAGTGTACTGGGGCCCTTACGACAACTACTCACAGGAATAAAAATGTAAATGGTCGATAAAATGGGGCCCCTATGCTCGTGGGGCCCCGGGCAAGTGCCCATCAGGCCCATGCGTTAAGACGGCCCTGCCTCCATTCCCTGCAAAAATAAAGGAAAGCGATAAAAAATAATTAAGCCAACTAGAATAAAAACACTTGAAAATATCAAGGGGAACAAAAGTGATAAAATTTTGTTTAATGGCCAGAATTTTCAAAATCGTTGCTGTTAATTAAATCCTCAAAATGACCAGCAACATGGGTAAAAACGGAGGGGAGTGCACCTGGGACGTCAGGTATCGCTGTTGAGCCCTCTGGAGGTGTCGTGGGCCTATCAACGAAACACCAAGGAAGGAGGGTGCCCACCTGTTGACCTCAATTAAGTCTTTACCCCTACCCCCACTCAAGAGATTAAGAAGGTGCCGATTACAGTAGGGATTGTAATACCAAGTCCTATAAGCTCAACTGAACTCAACATTCACTCCCACTGTCATTAACTGGATTCCAGTTATCCTGGGTAAAATGTGAGCTTCAAGTCCAGTGAATCCACCAGCTAGGAACTGGACTGAGACTTTCACCCACCAATATAAATATCACAGTACTTCCAAAAGAAGCATCCAACCTCTACACCACATTTTAGTTGCCGATTTTAGTTTTCAAAGTACCCTTTTTTTTTAAAACTGGGCATACTAATGTAACTTGATGACACATAATACTATTGAATGAATAATTTTACATTAATAAAGTAGTACATTAAATAAAAGTAATGGGAATGACTTTCTAGATAATTGATAAAATGATTACTTTAATTCTCGTATTAAAGTATAGTTTTGGGGGTATTAGTGAGAGGTTACCTAAAATTGGATGATTCAATGTTCATACCATCGGGTTGTAGGTTACCCAAGCCTCTGCATTCACTTTGCAATTGAATCCTTGACTTCCTTAACGGCGGAACTCAAACAGTGCAAGTCAGTGACAACATCTCCTCCTCACCGACCATTAACACAGATGCAACTCAGGGCTGCGTGCTTTTGTCCCCTGCTCAACTCTGTTTACACACATGACCGTGTGGCTACACACAGTTGCAAAGCCTTCTACAGATTCACTGACTGCAACTGTTGTTCAATGAATCATGGGCGGTAATGAGTATACAGAAAAGAGATAGAACTCCTGATTGAGTGGAACTGCAATAACAATCTCTTGCTCAACGACAATGAAACCAAGGTACTAATCCTTCAGAAAGGGGAATCCAGGAGATCATGTATCGGTTTTCATCACTGGGCATTAATAACTCGGACAACCTATTCTGAGTGTAGCACATCGATGTAGTCATGAAGGCATGTCAGTGTCTATACTTTCTTAGAAATGTAAAAAGATTGGGTATGTCACTGAATACTCTAGCAATCTTCCATAGATGCACTGAAGAAAGTAACCTGACTGGATGTATCATGGACTGGTACAGTAATTCCAATGCAGAGGAACAGACGAGGCTGCAGAGTGCAGGATACTCCGCCCGGCCCATGATGGGCTCAGACTGCATCATCATCCAAAGCATCCACATGAAGCATTGCCTAAAGAAGGTGGCAACAATCATCAAGGAACTCCAGCATCTGGGCCATGCCCTCTACTCGCTGTTAGCATTGGGCAGGAGATGCAGAAGCCCAAAGTCCCACACCACCAGGTTTAGGAACAGCTAGTTTCTATCAGCTATTAGGTTCTTGATAGTTGAAAGAAAGGTCAGTCAGCGACGGAACATAACCGACCATCTCTTGCATTACTGTGGACTTTATCAAATTATTTTTGCACTAAAGTAATGTTTTTGTACAGTTGCTTTCTTTCCATAGTCTTGTGCATTTTATGAATGTTTTAGGTTTCGTATGTCTAAGTTTATGTGCCTGTGATGTTTCTGCAAGCAAAAGGTTTTAATTGTATATGTACCTCACTATACTCGTGCGTATGACGATAATCACGTCTTGACCTGACTGGACATTATTTAAAAATAAATCACACTGCCCTGCATTTAATTTTTAATCTTCTGTGGAGAAGAGTTCCTTTTGACTGACTTGTCATTTGTACAATGGGGAGGCAAAAAAAATCTGCATTTCAGTTAACATTGTCCATCTGTTGAGAATCCCCAAGCTGCTGAAATCTCTCCCTCTAAAGCACGCGATCACAAACTGAACAGAACTACAGATGATGAGTTTATTTACATGCACTAAGCAAGTAGCTCTCCTTGCACTTTTAGCTGATACTTTAGGGTTTTAAGCATATCATTAACAGCAAAGCTATAACCTTCAATAAACAAAATATCTGATTAATTCAGATATTAATAAAGATGAAATTATTCATGAAAGAAGAGTCACTGTAGCTTTATTTATTTATTTATTTATTAATTTATTGGTATCAATAAATGATGCCAATTATATATTTGGACATGTACTTGCAGATTACTTAATATTATTCGCATTGCTGATCACAAATCATTGAATTTACTTTATAATAAACAAATACGTAAGATGAGCATGTTTGTGGTAGATTATGTTTGCGTGTGTATCAAAAATTATTTAACTTGAATTATTGCCTTTTTCAGTGAGGAGATTTCTGTAATAAAAAATATAGGATGAGGAAAAGCAAATTGCTGGAATTCTGAAACATATGCAGTAAATGCTAAAAATAACAAATCAGCCAGGACATGTGAGGTGGACTTTTATTGATCTGTCTCTTGTTTGATTTTTTTTCTTTTTACATTGTTTAGTAAAGTAAGCAGCTGTTACCAACTTCGTTATCTTTGAGTTAGAGATAATAAATTAATCCTCTTCACAGAACGTTAATCGTCTTCACAGAAAAACAGATGGAGCTAATGGGGATCCTAATGAAAAATGTGGCATAGCAAACAGGTGCAATTTTGTCCCGGCGGCCCAGATAATCAGGAATGGCTGGATGAAACACAAAAGCTGGAGTAACTCAGAGGGTCAGACAGCATCTCTGGAGAAAAGGAATAGGTGACGCTAAGGGTCGAGATCCTTCTTTTTAAATCTTCGGTTTAAATCTGCATCTGTAGTTCCTTCCTACACGTGACTGGATTAAACCTCTTCACTTCAAGTGTACATAACTCACCCACTGCTAGTTATCATAACTGGAAATGCTTTAGTTTTACACCTGTGAAAACGACCATTTGACATCTTCACCAATTAGTACATAACTTTCGTACTTGATGGTTAATACTAGTTTATTTGTAGATCGTGATTTAAAGAATTAGAATAGAGCAGTGGTTCCGTGATTTATTGATGAGGTGTTGTGATCTGTGAAGTGTAATATAATATAATCTAGATTCTTATTTACCCAACTGTACCTGGCAATCTTGACAGTTGTAAGAATATTGACTCAAAATATAGGAAGCACAAGAAAATAAGATAAATTATTGTTTTGCTACCTAGTAAATTGTCTAATGCACCTATGTTCCAAGAAGCATAAACATATTTGTGTGGTGCTCGAGAATAAGCACGTTAATGCAGCTAGTGCAGTGTTGATATGCAGTACATCTCACTATCAAAGGAATTTGTGAGCTGTTCATGCTTAAAGCTCCTAATCAAGACTAATGAAACTAGGTAGCCTAGTTAAAGATTCATACAAATAAACCTTGCAACTGACACCAACAAATGTTTGAGACGTTAGATTTGTTTGCACAACTGAGCTGTCCTGGCACCTTGTTGTATTGACGATGTTTCACCACAAGGGAGCACCCTCTGAGCAAGGTGAAAAAACCCGCTGGTTTGTAATTTGATCAGTAAGAATATATTTATGTAAATAACTTCGATAGGATTGTTTTAGACTATTAATGGAAGATATTCCTAAAGTAAGTATTCAAGAATGGTGGGGAATGAAACAAAATATGTTCATGATAATAATGCATTAAACCATTCTGAAAAAATAATCTTGTACTTTTGGTTTTTTGGCAAATGAATAGCTACAGTTGGTATCGAAGGATTAATCAATTCCATTTTGAATTAAGTTAAATAGCCAGTTGGTGAACAAAGCAAATTTGCAACAAAAGCAACATTCAGGAGTTAAATACTATCGCAACAGAAATTACATTTATACAGTCCTCAATGTGGCAACCATCCCGAAGAATTCGACAAGGGCATTATCAAACAAAAACCCTGACATCAAGTCGCGAAAGATGATATCAGGACAGACAATCAAACACTTGGTGGAGGAGGTAAACTTGAAGTACTATTGGAACAGTGAAGAGAGGTGTTGTAGAAGGACTTTCTGCAGTTAGAATCTAAGGCTGAAACTATGCTAAATGGTTACAGTGTGATTCAAATCAAGGATCTGTAGCAGACGTGAATTGGAGGGGAAAAGATTGCTTTTTATTCCATATTTAATATAGGAAAACGTCTCAGGAGTTAAATCTCTCAAAAGGTTAAAAAGCAAGACCTCAATGGTAGTGATCTGAAAACCCTCCATTACACATGCTAGCGGGGGTAGAAATAGGAAGATAGGACAGGTGAATGCTTGGCTGAGGAGTTGGTGCAGGTGGCAGGGATTCTGATTTTTGGAGCATAGGTAACCTGTACAAGAGGGACAGGTTGCATCAGCACTGGAGGGGAACTAATATCCCAAAGAGGAGGTTTGCTAGCGCAACTTGGGGGGGTTTAAACTGGATTGGAAGGGGGATGGGATCCAATGCAATTGTGAGGCAGGTAGGAAGCTGAAAGTCAGTACAGAAGTCAATGACAGCAGCTGCAGTAGACTGGGTAGGCAAGAGCAAGGCAGGGAATAAGGAAATGTGCAGGAAAGTACCGCAGATGCTGGTTTACACCAATTGGGATCATATTATAGGCCCCAAAGAGTCTAAGGGGATTAGTTGAACAAGAATTGCAGGAGATTGCAGACAACTGAAAGAGTAATAGGATTGTCAGAGATGGGGATTTTAACTTTCCCCAATTAGACTAGACTGATGCCATAATACCATCAGTTAATAATTTACAGGTTTGAAATTATATAATTAACCAATAGAGACACATACACAGTTATAAACCTAACCAAACATCCAATCATTCAGTTTCCAAGTATAAACTCTCCTGTTGGATAAGATTCCATCAGGTCACTTCTCCAGATGAACCTCATCTGCACCTGATCTCACAGCCTTTACTACAATTGCTACCTTAACATAAAATGCATAATTATAAACACCTCGTATTACATTTTTAAAAATATCAACTGTTATCATTAAACCGAACCGGGTAATAATACCCATCAACTTCTACAGTTGTTTAGATTATACACTATATTTTGTACGTTATTAGATACCATGAACTAATTATAACTTCTGCTTTGGCGATTTTTAAGAAACTCATCTCCTTTGACTTTCCTTCTTTAGATGATATTTAGTGCACACAATTCTGCCATGATCATTTTCATGCTCTTGTCTCTGATTCAGGGCATTTGATTAGTAATAAGACATGAAATCATCTCCAAAAGATGCATGGACTCACTTTCTACAACATTATCACCGGCTGCAAATACAATTCAAATTACTTTGCGATAGCCCCATTGAGCGCTTGGCTCACCATCCTGTCTGTAGGTTTCTGTAATGGCACCTCCCTGTCACCTTCCCCTCAGCTAACAAAGAACCATTCTACATCACCTTGTCAGCATCTGCTTTAAACTGTTGTTTTCACACCATACCCTTCCATATCTCTAGACTCCCTCTCCCCGACTCTCAGTGTGAAGAAGGGTCTCGACGCGAAACGTTATCCATTTCCTTTTCTCCAAAGATGCTGCCTGTCCCGCTGAGTTACTCCAGCATTTTGTATCTACGGTGCAATATATCTGTTGACCTGCAGTGAAACAGATATGTGCCTGTTTCTTGCTGGCAGACATTTGAACAGACAATATTGCAAACCCAAGAATGTTCCTAATGCCCATTCTCCATGTCACAGGAGGTGCCTTCTTTGTTAACATTGCCAACTCCATTTACCAACCCACTTCTGGGGATATCATCTTCCCATTCACTCCCATGTGCTTTCACCACAGTCCTGGGCTCTATATCATTTGATTGTTTTTGTCAAACCCCGAGCACCCTTACTGCTCTGCCTCAAGAAAAAGTGATTGTCAACAGATCTGCGATGTAGTATCAATATTAATGCTTATTTATTCTTATTAATTTTCTTTCATTTAAAAAGATGCCCTTAAATCTATTTTTCGTATCATCCTCTTCAGGAGTGCAATAAATGCCATTCAATGCTCCTGTTTCCACTTCTTCCTTATCCAATTATATCACATGTATAGCACTCCGATGGAACTATTCCATACCCTTGTCCCTTTACATCGGATACAAGAAGGGACAATGATCTTTACCAATTTACTCTGCCCAATTGATCCACCGACCTGCAAACCTAGAGGCATTTAGAGGATATCCTTGATGTCATAGAAACATAGAAAATAGATGCAGGAATAGGCCATTCGACCCTTCGAGCCAGCACCGCCATTCAATATGATCACGGCTGATCATCCAGAATCAGTACTCGGTTCATGGTTTTTCCCCATATCCCTTGATTCCGTTAGCCTTAAGAGCTATATATAACTTAAACAAAGTCACAGGAAGAACATGCAAGCTCCATACATTCGCTTCTTGACATATACACACACATACACACCCTTCTTGATTGGTAAAGGTGTCAAAGTTTATGGTGAGAAGGCAGGAGAATGGGATTGCGAGGGGAAAATAGATCAGCCATGATTGAATGACGGAGCAGACTCTATGGATAGAATGGCCTAATTCCCCTCCTCATATGGTCTATACGGCACTGGAGGTCAGGATTGAACCCGGCTTGCTGGAGCTGTAACTCTACAAGCTGCCCCAGTGTGCCAAAACTGATAATGAAAGGTCGTCAACCTCAAATGTTCACTCTGTTTCTCCTTGCACAGATGCAACATAACCTGCTAAATATTTCAAGTATTGTCTACATACGATTATTTTAATGTACCTGCGGACTTGTGGATTTGTGTCATGCAACAAAGAAATTAGAATAGACCTGATCTGACCACTTGATCTAGATTTTCTGCTATTTTTTCTTCACAAGTAATGTTAGCATTTGTTAGCTATTCACATCTCTACCTACCAGGGATAGCTCACCTCTGGATCAATGATCCAGGGTTTAGGCTGCCAGTCAAGCAGCTCAACCACCCTAACCCTACCTAAAATAGACACGAAAAGCTGGACTAACAATAGACAATAGGTGCAGGAGTAGGCCATTCGGCCCTTCGAGCCAGCACCACCATTCAATGTGATCATGGCTGATCATTCTCAATCAGTACCCCGTTCCTGCCTTCTCCCCATACCCCCTGACTCCGCTATCCTTAAGAGCTCTATCTAGCTCTCTCTTGAATGCATTCAGAGAATTGGACTCCACTGCCTTCTGAGGCAGAGAATTCCACAGATTTACAACTCTCTGACTGAAAAAGTTCTTCCTCATCTCTGTTCTAAATGGCCTACCCCTTATTCTTAAACTGTGGCCCCTGGTTCTGGACTCCCCCAACATTGGGAACATGTTTCCTGCCTCTAATGTGTCCAACCCCTTAATAATCTTACATGTTTCAATAAGATCCCCTCTCATCCTTCTAAATTCCAGTATATACAAGCCTAGTCGCTCCAGTCTTTCAACATATGACAGTCCCACCATTCCGGGAATTAACCTAGTAAACCTACGCTGCTCGCCCTCAATAGCAAGAATATCCTAACTCAGCAGGTCAGACAGCATCTCTGGAGAAAAGGAATAGGAGACGTTTTGGGTCGAGACCCTTCTTCAGTCTGAGAGTCAGGGGAAAGGGAAACGAGAGATATTGAACAAATGAATGAAAGAATTGCAAACCAGTAATGATGGTAAAGGAAACAGGCTATTGTTAGCTGTATGCTAGGTGAAACTGAGTACAGACAATGAGACTCAACAAGACGACTTTGAAGGTGGTACAATTTGGGTGGGGGAGGGATGGAAAGAGAGGGGAGGTGCAAGGGTTACTTGAAGTTAGAAAATTCAATATTCATACCACTGGGCTGTAAGCTGCCCAAGCAAAATATGAGATGCTGTTTCTCCAAGTTGCGTTTGGTCTCACTCTGACAATGGAGGAGGCCTAGGACAGAAAGATCAGTGTGGGAATAAGAAGGGGAATTAAAGTGTTTGGCAACCTGGAAATTAGTTAGGTCCGGGCAGACTGAGCGAAGGTGTTCAGCAAAACGATTACTCAGTCTACGTTTGGTCTATCCGTTATATAAGAGTCCACACCTTGAACTACAGATACGGTAGATGAGGTTCGAGGAGGTGCAAGTGAACCCCTGCCTAACATGAAAGGACCTCCGGAGTCCCTGGACAGGGTCAAGGGAGGAGGTACAGAGGCAGGTGTTGCATCTCCTGCGGTTGCTGGGGAAGATACCTGGAGAGGGGGTGGTTTGGGTGGGAAGGGATGAGTTAACTAGGGAGTTGCGGAGGGAATTGTCTCTGATGGTCTTAGTTTCTGAAGAAGGGTCTCGACCCGAAACGTAACCCATTCCTTCTCTCCAGAGATGCTGAGTTACACCAGCATTTTGTTTCTATCTTTGGTATAAACCAGCATCTGCAGTTCCTTCCTACACATAAAAACTCAAGCTCTCTGCCTGGCTGTGGCTAAAATAACAAAGTAGGAACCTCCTTCAGTCCACAGTAACTGAAGCATTATGTTAAAAAAATCATAATGGTTTAAAATGTAATGGTATTTAAAGTTTATTTGACGCTAAAATTAATATTTACAAACACTACACCTCACATTGTTATTACTGTATTGCTCAGAATCCCGCTCCATTATCTTTGCATCAAACTATACTAAAAGACTTGGCACCCACACTGAGCAACACTCCCACGCACTAACCAACTCCCCCACACACTCATCCATCTCCCCACACAACACAAGAAGCGCAATTTAAATTGCAGAGGGAGAAGAGTAGCAGGAACAAAAGACATCTGTGGCAGTGTGGAGATGGAGTGAGACCGGGTCATCTATCATTCAGTTGGGTTGTGTCGCGGGGGACCAGGTTTTTACCTCCAGTTCGCTGGAGTGCATTGCACTCATTCCAGTGGTGAGAGGCCTGAGCCATTTGTAGGGCCCTGCCTTGTTTCCTCACTTCTCTGACGTTTGATGAGAGGACATTAACCTGAGGCATTAACTCCATATAACTCGTCACAGAGGTTGAAAATACTGCTCAGCATTTTTTTTTTATAATGTATTTATTTATTTATTTTCCGGTCAATACAATACAACAGATTGACCATACAGTTGTGAAAGTTAAATAGTGCAAAATCATTGTATTAAAAATAAAACAATATAATCACACGTGAAATTTTCTGACCGAAAAAAAAGTGTAGGCAGAAGCGAAAGCTTATTGTGCCTGCCCTTAATATATTTAACAAAATATAATTTTAAAAAACACAACATAAGTCAGAAGCAGATAAACAAAACATAGAAAGAAACACAAATATAGAAGAACCATCATTTCTGTCATGTCAGTTTTTTTCTTAGTGCTGATCACATATTTTGTATCTTTCAAATATAATATTTTTGAACATTTTCTTCAATTTACACATATTACTACACTTTCGATTACAAACCTTGGGTACAATCAGGAAGTATTCTTTCTTTTGCTCTAAGCATTATTTGTTGAGTATTAAAGTCTACTAGGGCCATACATTTTAGGGCATACGATTTCATAAATAATGGGTTGGTTGAGTCATTATAACCAGCCTTATTGACAATTCTTATAGCTCTTTTTTGCAATATAACGATTGAATTAGTGCTAGTTTTGTAGGTGTTTCCCCATACTTCCACAGTGTGTAATATATGGAATAATGAGTGAGCAATATAAAGTAAATAGTGAATTTTGATTCAAGATGGCCTTAGTTTTGTGCAGTATTGCAATGGATTTAGACAGTTTTGATTTGATATGTTTTATGTGAGGTTTCCAGCAGAGTTTATAATCTATTATCACTCCCAAGAATTTATTTTCATACACTCTTTCAATTTCTACATCATTAATCATAAGTTTTACCTCCAAATTTATTTTTCGATTACCAAACACAATAAATGTTGTTTTACTTAGACTTAATGACAATTTATTAGTATCAAACCACTTCTTTAGGGTTTCCAATTCCCCTTTAACTGTGTCCAAAAGTTGCTTCATGTTTTTCCCTGAACAAAATTAATTTGTGTCATCCGCAAATATAACTAAATGTAACAATTTTGACACCTTACAAATATCATTTATATAGAGTATAAAGAGCTTTGGCCCCTAGCACCGAGCCTTGCGGAACCCCACATCTGTAATGTTTTAATAATCACTGACTGGCACACAGGTTGGGCAAAATTTATGTAATGTGGATCTGTTCCTTTAGCTCACATTTGGCTACTCTACTGCTGATATAACAGTAATGCATAAACGCTGAGAGAACAGTTAGTGATTTGAGAGCACTGTGTTCCATTTGGGCATTCTGCCCCTGATCATTAGGACTGAAGAGATAGCCAGACCACAGAGCCAGTCTTGAGAACAACACACAATGTGGCAAGTGACTGCAGCATGTCGCTGGAAGCAAGAGGAGCATTCCTGCAGAAATAAAGCTTGCAAAAAGTTTTAAGTTGTCTGGACATGGCTTAGACCTTCTGATCATGTGCACCCCACACCCCATCCTACCTACTCCCTAAATCACAGTTGGAGATCTAATTACAACATAGGCACATCTGTGGTAGGGTGGAGTTGCAGGTCGTTTGTAATTCAGTTTGTCATTCAAATTGCTTAGTTAAAATGCTATCACCTAAACAGGCTGGATGCCAGAGAGACTACAACCACAGCACTGTATTTGATGTAAAATGATATCGATCTAACTGTTTTCAACCAGTTAACAGTTGCCTTAGATAATCAAAAACACCCCCGTGATGTGACATCCAAAAGGGTTGTAATTTTTCATTATATTTTGCATGTATATCCTGATGAAATAGCAATTTATACCAGACACAATGAAAGAACAGTAAGGTTGTATGATGGCTTACTTGCCAAAGAGTAGACATGGAGGAGGTTTACACATAGATGTAAGACACAAAATGCTGGAGTAACTCAGCGGGACAGGCAGCAACTCTGGAGAGTAGGGATGGGTGACGTTTCGGGTCGAGACCCTTCTTCAGTCTGAAGAAGGAAAGAAGGGTCTCGTCCTGAAACGTCACCCATTCCTCTCTCCAGAGCTGATGCCTGTCCCGTTGAGGTACTCCAGCATTTTGTGTCTATCTTTGGTGTAAACCAGCATCTGCAGTTCCTTCCTACACGTTTACACATGGATTCAGGTGACATAACCCTTTGTCTTAGACCTGACAAAGGTGCATCATAACAGCCCTTGAGATGCATTGTCTTTTACTACCTCTCATGTATGAAACCATTCATTTGGTTTTCAAATATCTAACATTGTAAGAACATTCACTATAAGCCATGTTTACCCATGTACATTTATTTGTTAACATCAGATGCTGAAATCGGTGCAGTCCATAAAAGTTAAGAATATGTAAATTCTATGGATTTTATTTTATTAAAAAATGTAATTATATCAATAATGAAGCACAACTTTGGAGGGGATCATTTTGTGGAAAATATAATCCAAAAAATCTACGCAATCTTTGTTAATAAAATTTGCTTTAAATGATTAATATTGTGCATAAGATGTGACCTATTTGGAATGTCAGCTGCAACCTCTGTCAGAAGTCGTGGGTTCAAGCTTCATGCCAGAGAGTTGAACAAATAAATCTAGGCTGGCAGTGCCCGACAGCATCGAGGGTGTACAGTGCTGTCTGAGGCCCTGCCTTTGAAAAGAGATGTTAACCAAAATCACACCTTGCTTCTCAAATTAATGCAAATGAGTCACGGTACCACTCCGAAAAAGGCACAGTGCCCTTCTCCCATGTGTTCTGGTAAATATTTATCTCTCGACCAACACTAAAAACAGGAGAACTGGTCATGGCCTCAGTGCTGCCCTGGAGACTTCATCTGAGTACATTGGCTGCTTCATTTTCTATTACACTTCAACAATATTTCATTTGCTGTAAAGCACTTTTGAACTTCCTGAGGTAATCAAAGGCATTACAGAAAGATCAATAATTCTTCTAGTCAATGTGCAGAACACTAAGTCTGATCACCTTCCTGGCTGTGTTGATTTTATTGTGACAAACAGGGCAGGGGATTAAATGCTGCGCTTCTCCACCATGCCTTCACGTTCAATTGGTCTTTCACTTAATCTTGATCTTATGCCTCCTTAACCTGGATCGCCGTTTTATTCCGAATTTCTTCATAGGGGTAAATGGAAGCAATTCCAGCTTTGAGCAGAAGGTTATTTCAAAGGGCGTAGGAAGGAACTGCAGATACTGGTTTACACCGAAGATAGACACAAAATGCTGGAGTAACTCAGCGGGATGGGCAGCATCTCTGGATGGAAGGAATGGGTGATGTTTCTGGTCAAGGGGATGTAGACTGGTGAATTAAGCGGAGAGTTCTGCAGAATCGTGAATTTCCGATGATCCGGTTTAAGTGTCGGAATATTGTAAGTGCTGCCTGGTAGGTTCTGTGCCTCCACAGCCACATTCCCAATCCATAGCCCAATCCAGCATAAGGCAGTTTCAGGAGCAAGAGATACAAAATTCACCCTATTTTCTTGTTATAATTTCTCCAAAATACATCCCTAAAAACCAAAACTAAACGTATTTTTAATCAACAAAAGGCTTATCTACAACCAACAGATTGCCAGTAATTGCAGTGGTAGAACTTGTCACATAAGTCACCATGAACTCTATTTCATTGTTCGGTATAAACTCTGTACTGTAATCACCAGAATGCAAGTCAGATCATGTCATGGAAATAAAAAGCTAAAAAAAACTCTGCTGCACTCAACGAAAATGTAAACTGCTAAAAAAATCAAATAATTTATTTTTCAAACTATGGCTTCCAAGTAAAATATTTCCTGTACATTTCCCCCCTTTTTGAATGTTACAAGGCAGGTGCATCCTGTAACTGGGACCGTGAGGTATTGCCAATGCAAGCTTGCAATCAGATAAAATGGATATAAAGAAATATATATATATTTTTTTTTAAGTATCTTTGAAAAATGAGTTATCTTACTAAAAATCTTAGTTTTCCCAGAAACTTAAGTTACAAAAGCCGCAGACGTGCACTTTAGGATTTCTGACACAGCTTGTTTCTCTAAGAATTCCGGGGAATTGCCGATTATCCAAGGATCCCAGAGACCAGAGGTGATCGCTGAGCCAGCTCCAGATGGCAGCAGTTTTACTAAAGACTATGTGCTTCCTTCGCCTGCAGCCCATTGACGCTGAGCTGCTTTTGCAGCCAGCTGTCACTAAGCTGAAGAAGACTGTTGTCCGATGATGGCTTTCTGTCAGACATCAGTAGAACGGCAGGTGGCACAAGTCAAAGGTCATCTGTTTATTACATGGCAGTGTCAACCACAATTATCCTTTTTGTGCAATGAACCCTCATTTAACAATTTCTTTCCAAAACACATGTCTGCTCCTTTGTGTTTGGACATAAAGACCAAGTACCAGCTCTTATTGAACAGCCAAATGTTTGTGATGAAAATAGGACAACGCTTCGAAGCTACATTTAAAAAATAAGATTATCTG